>NC_057722.1:62554276-62578542 GCF_004010195.1 Chiloscyllium plagiosum
CAGTCTCAACACCAGAAACTTGGCTGTTCATGCTACATTCCCCTGAGAATCCATCACCCCCTACATTTTCCAAAACAGCATACCTGTTTGAAATGGGTATAACCACAAAAGACTCCTGCCCTAGGTGCCTACCTCTTTTACCCTTCCTGGAGTTAATCCATCTATGTGACTGTATCTGAGACTTTCCCCCCTTCCTATAACTGCCATCCATCACATATTGTTGCTGTTGCAAATTCCTCATCGCTTCTATCTGTCTCTCCAACCGATCCACTCGATCTGATAAGATTCACATCCAACAACATTTATGGTAGATATAATCCACAGTAACCTTAAACTCTCTTTAAACTCCCACATCTGACAAGAAGTACATATCACTACAAAGGCCATTTTTCCTCCTTCACAATCTACAGATTTGTCTGGAAAAGTCATGCCTGACTAACTTTGCAGAGTTTTTTGAAGAGGTAGCAAAGAGGGTTAATTGGGGTAATGCTGATGTTGCGTACATGGACTACCAAAAGGAGTTCTGTACAGTGTCACACAACAGACTTGTGAGAAAAGTCATATCTCATGGACTAAAAGGGACACTGGCACTGGATACAAAATTGGCTGTGGTTGGGGAACTGAATGATGGTTAAAGAATATTTTTCAGGCTGAAGTAAAGTTTGTAGTCGAGATCCCCAGGGTTAGTATGGGAACACTGCTTTTTCTGACCTATATTAGTGAACTAGAGAGCATCATAGAGTGATACAGCACAGAAACAGACCCTTTGGTCCAACCAGTCCACACCAACCATGTTCCCAAACTAAACTAATCACGCCTGCCTGAATTTGGCCCATATCCCTCCAAATCTTTCCTATTCATGTACTTGATCAAATGTCTTTTATCTGTTGTAACTGTACCTGCATCCACCACTTCCTTGACAGTTCATTCCACACATGAGCCACTCTATAAAAAAAGGTGCCCCTCAGGTCCCTTTTAAAACTTCTTCCTCTCGCCTTAAACTATGCCCCCTAGTTTTGAACTCCCCTACCCTGGGGGAAAGACCCTTCCTATTCACCTTATCTATACCCATCACGACTCTATAAACCTCTGTAAGGTTACTCTTCAACCTCCCATGCTCCAATGTTGGAAGTCCCAGTGTCCAGCCCACTCCCATAACCCAAACTTTCCATTCCTGGCAACATCCTGGTATATCTTCACTGAACCCTCCCCAATTCAACAACATCCTTACTATAGCAGGGCAATCAGAATTGTACACAGCATTCCAGAAGAGGCCATGCCAATCTCCTGTACAACGTCAGCATGTCTTCCCAACTCCAATACTCAAAGGTCTGAGCAATGAAGGCAAAGGAACATTTTAAATTTTGTGAATGACATGAAACTTGGAAACATTGTAAACTGGGAGGGGGACAGTGTAGCATTCCAAAAGGATATTAGTAAATTGGTGGAGTGGGCAGATAAGTGGCAGATGAAGTTCAGTGTCGAGTACATTTTTGGCATAAACATTATGGAGAGACAATATACAGTAAAAGGTGTGTAGGAGCAGAGAGATGTTGTATCTGTACATGTGATTAAAGGCAGAGCAACAGGTGAAGAGAGCAAAGCAAACAGCTATTATCCACTTAATTAATAAGGGCATAGACTACAACAGCAAGGCTGTTGTGCTGAATTTAAATAAGACACTAGTTCGACCTCAGCTGGAATATTGTATACAGTTCTGGGTGCCACATAATAGGAAGGACGGGAACATTGGAAGTTGGAGAAGAAGTTTCCAATAATGGGTCCAGGGATGAGAAACTCCAGTTTGGAGGAAAGATTGGAGAGGTTATGACTGCGTTCGTTGGAGAGGAGAAGGCAAAAGGGAAATTTGATAGAGGTTTTCAAAGTCACAAGGAGGCTGGATAAAGTAGATGAGAAACTTTGGGAAAGGATCCAGAACCAGGGGGCTCAGGTTTGAAGTGTTTTGCAAAAGAATCAAATGGAAACTGAGAAGAAAGCCATTTACACAGCACCAGGTTAAGTATGAAAGTCACTGCTTGGAAATGTGGAAATGCAGGCATGTTCAGATTAATCATTCATGAGGCTTTTGGGTGATTACTTAATTAGAAGCAATGAACAGGGGAAAAGGCAGGAGATTGTTACTAAGTCATGCTGCTTGGAGAGCCGGGCTACAGAGACAGTGAGGTTAACAGGCCCTTTTTGCACTGGAATGTTCTGTGATCCTGACAGCATTGTCAGAGCAATGGCAAAGGTGATTTCTCTGTTATTGTTGACAAGTGTTTTCATTGGAAACTTGGTGCAGTGAAGTATTCCTGTTGCATTCTGGATGAAGTGCTTCTCTGAAAGTATTGTAAACACATTGATTGTCCCATGGGAACTGAAGCTAACATCTGACTCCTAGCCCTCTGACTAATTCAGGGATTGTTATCCGCACCATTTTGTTATTGACTGTTGAAAAACTGCCACCCTTGTGAAGCTCCCATCCTTCCAAATGTCTGTTGTCCCTGACCAAGCATTTACTGAGCCACACCCATGCACTCCTCCCACCAGCAACCAAACACTGACTCACTGATGCAGCCTCACTCACAAGACCCTGAATTTGACTCAAGTGTGGAGAAAAGAGAATGTATGATACTGATAAACTCCGATAAGATTACAAAATAATAATGGCTTTTCATTTATGTCGGGCTTTTGTCAACCTTCCCAGCCAGTGAAATAGATTTGACATGTCTTCATTGGTTTAAGACAGAAAACTCAACAGAGTAGGGGATCAGTAGTGATATGATCACTGGACCATTAATCCAGAGACCCAAGCAATATTCCGTAGACCTGAGTTTGAATCTCACCACACCAGGAGGTAGAATTTGAAACCGCTAAGAATCTGGAATGAAGAATCTAATGTATAGATTGTCAGGAAAAACCCACCAGGTTCACTAATGTCCTTTAGAGAAGGAAACTGCAAATCCTTACCTGGTCTGGTCTACATGTGACTCCAGACACATGCAAATGTGGTTTACTCTTAATTACCCTCTGGCCAGTAAATGCTGGCCTACTCAGAGATGCCCTCAACTCGTGAGTGAATAACAAAAGAAAAGATCATTTGCATACAATCAGCTTCACAAACAACAAGAAGAGAAATCCTCAGATTTTCATGCAGGGATTTTGAGTGGGAGATTTAACCTGAGACCCAGAACACTAAGAGGAACTCCCCTGCCCATTGAAATAGTGACAGGATCTTTTGGATGTTTCCGGAAGCAGGCAGGGCCTTAGTTTTACAAACGTGGCACTTCTGACACTGTCACACTCACTCAGACTTACCCTCGCAGTGCTAGTAATAGAGTAGGCATCATGCCAATGATTAACTCACTCGAAAATGAGGCGGTTCCAGCTATCATCTGGAAACAAGTTAAAGGTGTACATGTGAAAGGGGAATAAATCGGGAGTTGGTTTGGGAGTGCATGGTACTGGTAAATTCTCTTGGGGTTTAACAAATTATGGGAATATCGGAACTGAGTGGTGGTGTAGAGTGACACCGTGAGCCACAGCCAAACTGGAGATGATGGGTAATACCCCTCCCAACCACATCAGTCACGTCTTGAGAGTGTCTCTGAGTCACATCTCGAGGGGGAAATAGTCTAAGTGACTGGGCTAGACTTTTGGCAGACAATTTATGTTTTGTAACTACCCTCCACTAACTGCATTTGGTAGGAGAAATAATCCTGGCTCTATTAAAAGAAGTCACTGTGGTTTTGTTTCGGAGTTATATTTCAGAAGGTTTGTGATCTCTCTTTTTAAATCAACTCAATAAATAATCCTTGTTTACTGCAAGTCTTGCCCTCTCCAATGCTTTGCAAACCCTGCAGTAGCTGTATTGCAACAATTTTTTTTTTAAAAAAGCAAGGTCCTGCAAATGATGGAAATAGGAAAAAAGAACAGAAGATTCTGAAAATATTTAGTGAGTTTGGTCATATATTTGGAGAGAAAGACAATATTGTTTCACATTCATTTATGAGGAAGGGTCACTTGACCTGAAAGGTTGACTCTGATGTCTGTCCATCTGTTTACATATGCTGCCAGACTTGCTGAGCTTTTCCAGCAATTCCTATTAATGTTCCACTTTGACTTTCCAATGCGGTACTGTGGGAGTGTAGCACTGTTGGTGTGCTGACATTTGATGCTGAACAGGGTAACTGTCTGCCTGTCAGGTGGATGGAAATTATCTCATGATAACATTTTGAAAGAGACTGGGGGTATGCTTCCTAGTATTCTGGCCAATATGTATCTCTCGACAAATGCCACATAAAAACCTTGAAATAAATGTATCACATAAACAGATTGTCAGGTTTCTATCTGAGTGCTGTATTTAAGATCCTATTGCATGCAAAATGACTCCTGCACTTACTGCAATCTAGCAATGATTACAGTTATGGGGTGGTGATGGCCGAGTGGCATTATCACTAGACTGTTAATCCAGACACTCAGGTAATGTCCTGGGGACAGGAGTTTGAATCCTGCTATGGCAGATGGTGAAATTCAAATTTAATACATGTCTGGAATTAAGTGTTTAATGATGACCATGGATCCATTGTCAGTTGTTGGGAAAACCCATCTGGTTCACTAATGTCCTTTAGGGAAGGAACCTGCCATCCTGGTTTGGACTACATGTCATTGCAGATCAGACCCACAGCAATGTGGTTGACACTTAGCTGCCTTCTGGGCAATTAGGAATGGGCAATAAATGCTGGTCTAGCCAGTGATGCCCACATCTCACGAATAAATAAAAAAAATTTAATAAAGGGACTTCATGAGCTGTAAAATCCTGAGACTGTGTAAGGTGCTATATCAGTACGACTTCTTTTGCTATTTCTGGGCAGATTGTAGCTAAATCTAATATGTCAGTACTGTAAAAGCAGCAGAAAGTTATTAATATCTGACAAAGGAATATTACTCAATGTTTCCACAACACCTGTGGAACTATTATTCACTATTCAGGATTACTCTGTCTGCAGTGGGATTTTAATTTGAATACACGATGGTAATGGTAATTAACTTTGTACTTGAATTGCTTGATGGGAGCTGAAAAAGTAGTTTTACAATAAATTCAGATGAAGAATTCTCCCCCGTTTCTCTTGGTTGTTCTGAAAATACGAGAGGTTTGCCGGATTTCTTGACTGTTAACTAAGCAGTATTGTTCACGATGTATACAGATTAAACTTTTTCGGAGCAGGACTAGATTTTTGAGGAGTTGATTGAATATAGAATCACGACAGTACAGAAGCAGAACATTTGGCCCATTGAGTCCACACCAACCATCCGAAGAACAACCCACCCTCCCACCTTATCCCTGTAAGCCTGCATTTCCCATGGCTACTCTATCTAGCCTGCACATCTCTGGACAATTTAGCATAGCCGATCCATCTAACCTGCACAACTTTGGACTATGGGAGGAAACCCACACAGTCAGCAGAGGGTGGAATGGAACCCGTGTCCCTAGTGGTGTGAGGCAGCAGTGCTGGTCACTGTGCCACCCTTGTGCAATGTCAAATGAGTGCAAAGAAACTGAGAGATCTACATGTAAGGGCAATGCAAGTACAATTAGGCAGTGAAGCAGAATTTGTAATTAGATGAGGAAAAGTCTTGGTGATCAATGCTTGAGCACAGGTCTTTGTCAATAAGGTTTTTTTTTCACTGGCAAGGCCTTGTTTTTACACAGTTTAATAATTAAGGACCTTCCATTTAAGATAGAGTTTTTGTTAGTTTTTTTAAAAAAAACCCGACAAATGTTGAAAATTAGCAATACAATCAGAAATTGCTGGAAAAACTCAGCAGGTATGGCAGCATCTATCGATAGATGCTGGAGAGCATCTGTTGGCCTGTCATCACATGGGCTGCAATCACAAAAAACCCCACCGTCAGCCATTGATGGTCCCCATTAGCAGCTATTGATCCTCCCAGACTGACCTTTACCCATTCCTTTGACTGCTCACCTGTTGTTCTCTCTCTCTGGGCTCTATCTCCATCCATGATTCACTTCCCCCCCCCGCGCCCGTCGCATTCTCTAGCATATATACCAACCTTTTCCTAGCAATAGTCAGTTCTCAAGAAAGGGTCACTGAACCCAAAATACTAATTCTGCTTTCTCTCCACAGATGCTGCCAGACCTGCTGAGTTTTTCCAGCAATTTCTATTTTTGTTCATACATTTTAATAGGTTGCATGAGAGAGAAAAGTATAGAAGGATACTATGAAAGGGTGAGATGGAGTAACTTTGGAAGTAGCCTCATATGTAGCATAAAAACCAGCACAGATAATAGAGTCCCTATGATGTGGAAGAAGGCCATTTGAGTCCATACTGACCTTCTGAAGGCTAATCCATCTAACCTACACATCCCTGGTCACTATGGGCATTTTAACACAGCCAACCCACCTAACCTGCACATCTTTGGACTGTGAGAGGAAACTGGAGCACCCAGAGGAAACCCACGCAGACACTGGGAGAATGTGCAAACTCCACACTGGATGGTGGAATCAAACCCAGTACGCTGGTGCTGTGAGGCAGCAACCACTGAGCTGCTGGGCCACCTATGTTTCATTAATGTCCAATAGAGAAGGAAATCTGCCATCCTTACCTGTTCTAGCTATCAGGTGACTTCAGACCCACAGCAATGTGGATGACTCTTAGCTGTTTTCTGGAATGGCCAATCGCGGCTCCTGGTTCAAGGGCAATTAGAGGTGAGCGATATATACTGGCACAGTCAGTGATGCCCACATTTGGTAAACAAATAGAAATAAATCACAGGATGCGGGGGATCACCAATAAAACCAGAATGTCTTACTCTTCCTTAAATGGTGGTGAGCCACTGCTTTGACCCACTGCAGTTCTTGTGGTATAGGTAGACCCACAGTGCTGTTGGGGAGGGAGTTCCACATGTTTGGCCCAGCACCCAGGACGGACTGTGGATATAGCCCCAAGTCAGGATGGTGAGTGTCTTCTATGTGAATAGGAACCACGGTTGGAAGGTGCTGCCTAAAGAGTCTTGATTAGTTGTTACAGTACTTCATATAGGTGGTAGCTAATTCTTCCACTGTGCGGTGGTGTTGGCGGGCATGAATGCTAAAGGTGTTAGATGTGTAGCCCTTCTGAACAGCATTGAGCTTCTTGAGCATTGTTGGACCCGCACTCATTCCTGAGTTCTGCCTTTGAGGTGGTGGAAAGGCATTTGGAAGGCAGCAGTGGATATGGCCGCTCTGGAATTCCTGGTCTCTGACCTACTCCTGTAGCTGTAGTATTTATATGGCTAGTTCAGTTCACTTTCTGATCAATGGTAACCCTTAGGATATTGATCATGGAGGATGCAGATGGTAATTCCATTGAATATCAAGCAAAGATTATTCGATTCTCTCTTGTTGGAGATAGTCACTGCCTGTTCCATGTGCTGCCGATGTTGCTTGCTACTTGTCAGTCCAGTACCCTGGATTTTGTCCAGGTCTTGTTACATATGGATATGGTCTCCACTATCTGAGGAGTTGCACATGGTATGGAGCGGTGTGTAATCATCATCAGGAATCTCCATACCTTTGGGGTGGGTACTGTGGCTAGGACTGCTGTCTCACATTGCCAGGGACCCAGGCTCAGTTCCACCCTCAGTTGAATGTCTGCAAGCGAAAAGCACAGCAGGTCAGGCAGCATCCGAGGAGCAGGAGAATCGATGTTTCGTGCTGGAGGCCTTCATCAGGAATGAGGCCTCATTCCTGATGAAGGGCTCCTGCCTGAAACATCGATTCTCCTGCTCCTCGGATGCTGCCTGAACTGCCGTGCTTTTTCAGCAACACATTCTCCACTCTGATCTCCAGCATCTGCAGACCTCACTTTCTCCTGTCTGTCTGCAAGGCTTTCCTTCAGGTGCTCCCCTTTCCTCCCACAGTCCAGAGATGTGCGGGCTAGTTGGACTAGCCATGGGAAATGCAGGCTTAAAGGGGTAGGGCAGGGGGTTGGGATTGGGTCTGGCTGGGATCCTCTTCAGAAGTTGGTGTGGACTCAATGGGCCAAATTCTTCCACACAGTCGGGATTCTATGATTCTTATTACAAAGGGAATGTCATTGATGAAGCAGTTGAAGGTGGTTGGGCCTAGGATACTATTCTGAGGAACTCCTGCAGAGATATCCTGGAGCTGTGATGACTGACCCCCAGCAACAATGACCATCTTCCTATCTGCCAGATATGACTCCAATCTGCAGAGAGTTTTTCTGTGGATGGGTGTGATGCTTAACATAAAGAATGACGGCTGTGGATTAGTGGATGAAGAGAGCATTAGAAGGAAAGGGTCTTGGAAAGAAATAGGACAAGAAAAGTTGTTTTATGGGAGGCTTGAGGGGATAGGCCTGGTAAGAATGGAGGCTAAAAGATTCAAGAATGGCTAAAGGGAGGGAGTGAGGATTAATTCAGAGCTGGGAAAAGTGGAACTTGGTGTTTGATTGTCAAACATCACTGAGTTGTCTTAATTCAATCTGCAGTCAGATGGTAACATAATGAAGTCAAACACCAGTCCTAGCCATAATACATTTATTTACAGAATGCAACATTACAAATATTTGCTCCTTGCAAATCAAACCCAATGTCTCAGAAGTCTCCCTGTATTTCATCTCTGCATACACCTTCACCTTAATAAATTAACAGATTCACCTTTTTTCTTTCAAGCAAAACTTTTATAATGCACAAATAATTTTCTCTGTTTTAAAATATAGTTTTTCATATTATAGTATAAGCTGTCATGTCAAGAATCTCAAATAGTTGTTCTATATGCGAGTTCCATGTTGTACAGCCATCTAAAACGTTGAGGACACAGAGCCAATTGCTGAGAGGGTTTGTGTGATATTCACATTTTTACATATCCCTGAACTCATTATTAGTGAAGTGCCCTATTATTTTCAAGTCAGGAGTTTAGCCAATGCTCCAAGGCTGGTCCCTATCTGTTGATAAAGTAATGGAAAATTCCTCTTTTATCTTTATCAAGTATTGCTGTCGAAAGACTGAATCTTGTTGTCGAGACTGTGAAATGTAAAATGAAAGTGTTTCTGTTCTAAACCCTTTAAATTCACGGCTACTGCTTCATTAACGTCTCATGGAAGGCTTACATGAGAACATGGCAGCATCCTGTGATATGTTTTATATATACATATCACATTTTGTAGTAATCTCTTTGAGCTATGTATCTTCAGCATCAATCACGCCTGTATCCCTTAGCATGACCTTTAATCTGTGACAAGAAAGGTGGGCAAATTGTTTCTGCAGCTTGAAGACAATTTATTTTTCTCTCTCTGATTCTTATCAATGGGTACCATGATACTTTCCAACATTTTGGTTAATGATATTCGGGTTAATGATATTAAGGGGTTGCAATAGTGCCCTGAATGAAAAGTCAGTGGATCTGCATTTTACCCCATGTTCTGTGACCAGTTCCAGTTGCGTTTTTTACATGAAAAGATTTGTTCAGCAGTGAGGGTATCTTAGAGACTCCATCAGCATTAAAATGTAAATTACTCCAGCCGTTCTGCATGAAGTCATCACTGTTTTCCATGCTTTCAATGGATTATCATTCCCCCAACTAAAATCTAACTTCAAATAAAACTGATCTTGCTGATGCTGATTTTGCCTAGTGCAGACCCTGCACTATGAGCCTCTAGTTTTTTTCACCCTATGATCTGTATGTCCTTGCTTATTAAGATCTGTTTGTGCTGCTTGTAAACAAAACTTTTCACTGTACTTAGGTACACGGGACAATATTAAATAAAATTAAATAAGTGAAATTTTCAAACTCTTTGACTTTACTTCAATCTTTACTGCTGAGTGAATCTAAATAATATTTTATTGTTTTACTGCACTGTTACGATATGGGTAAACTTTCCTGCTTAATTTAAAACCAGTGACATGGAAAAGATTTATCCCGTGCAGTAATCTGTGGCACAGTGGTTAGCACTGCTGCCTCACAGCACCAGAGATCCAGGTTCAATTCCTGCCTCAGGCAATTGTCTGTGTGGAGTTTGCACATTCTCTCTGTGGGTTTCCTCCAGGTGCTCTGGTTTCCTCCCACAGTCCAAAAATGTGTAAGTCAGGTGAATTTCCTGTATTGTTAGGGGAATGGGCTGGGTGGGTTAATGTGGACTTGTTGGGCTGAAGGGCCTGTTTCCTCACTGTAAGTAATCTAATCTAAAAATCGAGTGGCCGAGAACTATTTAAAGTAAAAATTAACAACTTTATTTCTTAAAGTATAACAGAGAATAATTAGCTAACCACTATCTACAATTCCTTCCTCTAACCTATCTTTTACCTTCCCTTCTATAATACTAGTCTGATAAAACTCCCAATTAAGATTTACAAAAACAGTACTTCTTATGTCAAAACCAGACAGTTTTCGGTTCTTGTCTTCTTTTCTTCTGGTTAGGAATTTCTGCTGTACAGGTTACTGATCAAAAAGATGCCTTTTTAAGAGAACTATTTTTCAGGCAGTCTGCTTACATGCTAGGTCATGTCAGTTCTCCTCTCAATTGTTCAATTTTCCCCGGTTTTAAATTCCAGAGCATCGGATTGTGTCATTGGCCCTCAAGATTGTCAATATACTCAATTCAAACTTGATTGGAGGTTTCAGGTATAATTTTAACTGATTGGCCAAATTCAAATTTGTTTTTGTCTCCAAACAACAAACTAATCGAGTTATTTGACCCAGTGTTATATTGTTACCTTTTTGAGAACACTTGGTGCCGCATCCGGTAGTTCTGCTGCTTTTAACTATCTTTAAGTACACCTACATCTTCATAACAGCACTGACAAGATGAAACTACTATCTAATATGGCACAGTTAAGTGAATCCAGACCAGCATACATTACTGGACTAAAGCTTCTTATGATTAGTACAATTCCCTCAGGTTGATTATCATCATCTGCACTTTCTGCATTCTGTCCGTTGTAAATCAGCTCACACACCCTGCTGTTCTGCTTTGGAAAGTTCACTACATAATGATATTTTTCACTACTTCTGAAATGCCTGTCAACTGTTCCCTGGGAATCGTTTATTTTATTGCTACTGCTGTGTTTCTGCTGTCTGGTGTTATATGCTGATCTGCTAACAATATCTTCATCCTTGGTCCTTTGGAATATAACTCCTCTGTTGTACGACTGAAATGTGAGCTCTTTTTTCTGAACAATCTTGAAAATCTGCAATTATTGAATTCTCAATTTTTTCAGCACCACAGAATGCACCATCAGGGCTGGTAGAAGTAATTGTTTCCTCAGGAATTTGGTTTAAAGCATCAGACATGTCATTCATAAAAGCATCGCTTCCTGAGAATCTCGCGCCAGTTAAGCCCCAAACTGTATCCATTTGCAACACCTTAGCAGAGTCCAGCAATTGAAATGTGATCACTGAACAAGAAATTTCCAAATTGAATTTCTGCAATCTTTTGTATGATTTGTCAAAGTCCACGATATTCTGTTCTGTGAAAGTGCCATCCATGTTTCAAAAGTTATTGAAATCTGACCATGCCTAGTAGATACTCTATAGATCATCTTTATAGTAAACATTTTCAAGCTATCCTGATCAAACTAGCCATGTCCTCAAAAAGGTCTGTGAATGTTGAATTTGCGTATCTCATTCAGTCCCCTTTTAATTTTGTTTAAATTTTACAATTGAAACTATCAGTACAGTTTTCTGCTTTAAACAACTGTCAGTCTTAGAAAGGGTAAATTGACCCACAACATTAATTCTGATGTCTCTCCACAGATGCTGCCAGACCTGCCGAGCTTTTCCAGCACTTTCTATTTTATACCTTCCGTTTTTTGATAAAAGTAACTCAGTTTACAATCTTTGTTCTGGAAAGAAAATTAGCTGCTTAAAACTGACGAATGAAAATTTTCTTCTGCCACCATGTTATTCCATTCTGAAGCTAGTTGGTGAAGTAGGAAACCAGAGCCAATCTTTTATTTAATACCAGATGTATTTACAGAATCCAACATTCTTGAGCCAATAATTAATCTTTTATCTTTACCGATGTTATTGTAGAAAGATTGAATCTGGTTGTTATATCTATGAAATGTCAAATGAAAGTGTTTCTGTTCTAAACCCTTTAAATCCATGGCTGCTGCTTCATTAAAGTATTCTACCAATGGAAGTCTTATGAGAGAACATGGCAGCATCCTCTGATATATTTTACATATGTCAGATTTTGCACTAATCACTTTTTAGAGTGTTCAGTCAGTCTTGCCTTGTGTGTGTTCAAGCTCCTTAAGCAATCTCCTTCACCTGTATAACACAATCTCAAACGTAAAAGTTGATATACCATTACAATGTATCGAGCCAAAGATTGAAAGGATATAGTGAAATGGTCAGGCAGCATCTCAGGAGTAGGAGAGAAGATGTTTCAGGCATAATCCCTTCATCCTACTCCTCGGATGCTGCCTGAGCTGCTGAGCTTTCCCAGCACCACACTCTTCGACTCTGATCTCCAGCATCTGCAGTCCTCACTTTCTCCTAGTTGATTATAACCTTCCTGTGAAGCCTCTTCCAAGGATGTCCACCTTGAAGAAGTTCTCCTTCTCCCTCGCCAAGCCTCATCCCTGATGAAGGGTTTATGCCTGAAATGTCGATTCTCCTGCTCCTCGGATGCTGCCTGACCTGCTGTGCTTTTCCAGCAACACACTCTTCGAATCAGATCTCCAGCATCTGCAGACCTCACTTTCTCCACAGTGAGGCGGTGAATGAAAGAAATAGAGAGAACGGAGGAAAGAATGAAACAGAGAGAATGGGCAAGAAGAGGAAAGAGAGTGACAAAGGACAAGGGGGAAAAGAAGGACAGTTCACACAAGATGTGATGGAGGGATTAGAAGGTTATGGAGTCTCTTTGTTTCTATTCTGCTGGTTCACACCCAGGGTGCTGTAGATCCGTCACCATTAATGAGGCACTTTTTTTCCAGATATTAGGAATGGAAACCTAGAATTTCAGATGGGACGGATGGAAAAGTGGATGTGATTTTGAACTGATTGGTTAGTCACAGATAAAACTATTGAATACTTTCTCCATTACTATGTTCCGGAATTGTACTAAGGATTTGAAGTCCAGAAAAAGACTGGAGTCATAATAGTTCCGTTCACAACCCCAAGACATCCCGGGAAGTGCCTTATGAAATACTTGCTCACCACGGATCTGCCAGACCTGCTGGGTTTCTCCAGCACGTTTTGTTTTACTTTCAGATTTCCAGAATCTGTAGTATTTTGTTTCTTTCTGAAATGTGTAGTCACATTAACAGCGGAAGGAAATGTGCCTGGCAGTTTGAAGCTCCAACAAACAGCGCCTTGGGATTTTTTATAGGACAGCCAGGGCTTTGTCCTCCTCTGAGAGAGAAGACATCTTCAACCGTGTCACGCTTCCTCCGTGCCAGTCGGGATTATAAAGCCAGTTGTCCAGCGTGGGGTTTGAACCTGTCACATTGCGGGAAAGTGTTACCATCAGGCCAAAGCAAATGGTCAGGCTCAGAAAATTGGAAAATAATTGTCTTTCTGAACTGTACACGTCTGACTTTCGGCCCTTCCTATCCATGCTGGCCATGAAGATTATCCAGGAGAAAGTGAGGACTGCAGAAGCTTGGAGATCAGAGTCGAAAAGTGTGGTGCTGGAAAAGCACAGCAGGTCAGGCAGCATCCGAGGAGCAGGAGAATCGATGTTTCGGGCATTAAATCCTTCATCAGGAATGAGGAGGGGGCTGAGAGATAAATAAGAGGGTTGGGGGTAGGGCTGGGTGGGGAAGGTAGTTGGGATGGCGATAGGTAGATGCAGGTGGAGGAGGCTATTGATGGTGGTAGATCACTGAAGATTATCCAACCTAACCTGCTTCCCAGCTTTTGGAATATTGGAGATATTGTAGGTCCTTTCCATCAGCCCTATCCAGGCCCCTCTACATCTCACAATTAACTTTCCACTATTCCTTTTAATGAAGAATATTCAAGGTGAGTTGGCTATCCAAGGGTTGGTGAGAGCTGAGTCCAGTCAGGGGGAACTTATTGTTTCGCTGTCCAACCCCCACCTGGATTAACTGTTCCCATTTTGGAATGAGATAAGGGCTGCTGTACAGGTTCACCAGAACAACACCAGCACTGAAAGTGTTAACAGTTGGAGCAGTGTTTCCTCGGCTCAGCTGATCTGTTTGCTCCGGTAAACATTTAAGCAGCTTTTACTTGAATTGGCTGTGAGAAGGCAACACCTGTCACCTCATGATGTTCCTTTTCTGCCTCAGGCCTGGAACATTGATCGAGTTCCCTTGACATTATTCCCAACTCCTCCTATCTGTCACAGTACGTTTTCATTAGCACTGCTACAGAAACATTAAAACACAGGTGCCATTCGCCCCCTCCCACTCCTGTCAGCATGGATTGTCCAAATGAGCATATTGACCTGATGCCAATCTTTTGCCATTTCCCTGTACCCTTGTGTGTTTCCCTCACTGGGACATCAGTGAAGCTGGCTCCATTGCAATTCAGGACAACCTATTCCAAGCCCTAACTACTAGCTCCCCTTGGCTTTTTGGTTCCAATAACAGACCCAACTTCTTCAATCTGTCCTCACCACTGACATTTTATATCTCTGCAACTGTTCTTGTAAAACATTTTTCCATTGTCTCTCTCTAATGTGTTTATATCCTTCCCATCGTGTAACACCAGAATTGTACAGTTCTCCAGCTGAGGTCTAACCAGTGTCTTATACAAATTCAGCATAACATCCTTGCTCTTGTACCCTATGCCCCATTAATGAAGCCTACAATATTGAATCTTTTATTCATCTCTCTTTCTATCCATCCCACCAGCTTTGATGGCCTATTTGTGCATACACCTGCACACCCTTGAAAAATATATCCTTTATTTCACATTATCCCTTATGTTCTCTCTACCAAAATGTATCATCTCACAATTTTCCACATTGAACTTCATCTGGAGTCTATCCAACCACTCCATCATCTTGTTTATTTCCTTTTATGGTTCTTATTGCAGTTATACAGGGCCTTGGTGAGGCCACGCCTTGAGTATTGTGCACAGTTTTGGTCTCCTAGTCTGAGGAAGCACATTCTTCCTATTGACGGAGTCCAGTGAAGGTTCAATGGACTGATTCCCGGGATGGCAGGACTGACATATGAGGAAAGATTGGATTGACTGGGCTTGTACTCACTGAAATGTGGGGGAATCTCATGGAATCATATAAATTTATGATGAGACTGGATAGACTAGATGCAGGAAGATGGTTCCCAACTTTGGGGAAATATAGAACTAGGGGTCACAGTCTAAGAATAAGGGGTAAATCATTCCGGACTGAGATGAGGAAGAATTTCTGCATTCAGACAGTGGTGAACCTGAAGAATTCTCTCCCACAGGAAACTGTTGGGACCAGTTCTTTAGATCTATTCAAGAGGGAGCTGGATATGGCCTTCTGCTGACTGAATTTCCAACTTCTCACCGTCACCTGGGCAATATCTACTCCCTTGACGTGGACAGATTTCAGTTAGCACCTTAGGCCTGCCTCCTGCCTCCATGTGTAAATTCCTTTCACTTTATTCCTCCATTTGTGAAGATTTGCGCTCTAGAACACGTTGCTTCCTTAATCAAGCTGTTACAACACTGGCATCCAACTGAAAACATGGAAAACTGCCCAGACATGTCCTGCCCACAAAGAGTAGGACAAACACAACCAGGCCAATGGCCGCCCCAACAGTCTACTGTCGATTATCAGTAAAAGGAAGACAGTGTCATCAACAATGCGACCAAGCAGCACCAGCTCAGCAATAACCTGCTCAGTGACGCCCAGTTTGGGTTCCGCTGGGGTCACTCAGCTCCTGACCTCATTGCAACCTTGGTCTAAACACGGACAAAAGGGACGGCACTTGGTTCAGTGGTTAGCAATGCTGCCTGACAGTGCCAGGGACCCGGGTTCAATCCCAGCCTGGGGCAACTGACTGTGTGGAATTTGCACATTCTCCACGTGTCTGCTTGGATTTCCTCCGGGTGCTCCGGTTTCCTCCCACAGTCCAAAGATGAGCAGCTTAGGTGAATTAGCCATGCCAAATTGCCCAATGGCTAGGGGTAAATATAGGATAATAAGGTAGGGGAATAGATGTGGGTGGGTTGCTGTTTGGAGGATCAGTGTGGACTTGTTGGGCCGAAGAACCTACACTATAGGGATTCTATGTAAAAGAGCTGAATTCCAGAGGTGAGATGAGAGTGATTCTGATTTGAACCAAACTGCAAATTCGGAGACAATAGGAACAGTGAGGCAAACTCTCTGGTGGTAGGAGTGATACCTGGCACAAAGGGAGGTGGTTGTGATTGTTGGACGTCAGTCATCTCAGCTGCAGGACATCTCTGCAGGAGTTCCTCAGGGGAGTGTCCTCGGCCCAACCATCTTCAGCTGCTTCATCAATGACCTTCCCTCCATCACAAGGTCAGAACTGGGAATGTTCATCGATGATTGAACACTGTTCATTCGTGATTGCTCAGACAATGTCAATATGCAGCAAGACCTGGACACTATTCAGATTTGGTCTGATGTAAAGATAGGTATCACTTCATTTCTTGTATCTTGATGGACAAAAATGAAAGAAGGAACGTGTTTTAAAACCAAGGGCTAAAGAAGGAAGTGCTGTACTTCTAAAAACAAGTTACTGAAATACACTGTGTGGGATATTTAGATTGCTGCTTTGTAGAAGCTGTTGGGGGGTGGTTGGGAAGAGAGATGTTTGTAGACCACAAACCACTTGGACTTTTGTGTAGCGTGTGATTTGGCAGGCAACAGGTAGGTGATTGGTGCGTGCAATGTTGAGCAGCCGTGGATGTCAAAGAGCATCAGCCTGACAAACTCTGTGGTTCCTGGTAATAGAAGAGCTTATGGGTGTTAACGATACAGGGAGAAGCCTTTGGACTGCTGGAAGAGCAGGTGGTCTGTCTGTCTGTCTGTCTGTCTCTCTCTCTCTTTCTGCAGTGAGGATACCTGAAGAGGGACTCTTGTGGCACATTGCTAATGTCTTACCTCTAAACCAGAAGGCCTGTGTTCTATTCCCATCTGTTCAGAGGTGTGTAGATTCAGACAATACCTGAAGCCAGTTATTCTCTCACAATAGTTGTCTAACCAGTGTGCACTATCTATAAGATGGATTTGATTTGATGATTAGATTTGGTTTATCTATTGTTATGTATTCCCAAGTCCAGTGAAAAGCTTTGTTTACAAGCAGCACAGGCAGATCATAGTAAGCAAGGACCTACAGATCATAGGGTGAAAAAAAACCAGAGGCAAACAGGTTACGTGACACAGTGTGCGCGAGGCAAGGTCAGCATTATTTAAAGTTACAGAGTCCCTTCATCAGTCTATTAGTTGCCAGAAAGAAGCTGTTCCTGAACCAGCTGGTGCGAGTGTTCAGGCTTCTATATCTTCTGCCTGGTGGAAGAGATTGTAGATCATTTCCGAGGCCTGATATGTCTTTGGTGATGTTGGCAGCCTTTCTGTAGTAGTGAGCCTTGTAAATGGAGTCCATGGGTGGAAGGTTGGCTTCTGTGATGGTGTGGGCTGTGCCCACCATCTTCTGTAGTTTCTTATGGTCCTGGGCAGAGCGTTGCCATACCAGGCCGTTATGCATCCAGACAGTATGCTTTCATGTTGGTGAGGGTCCTTTCGGAAATGCTATAACTCCCTGAGCTGCCTGAGGGAGAATGGGCATTGTTGTGCCTTCTTGACCATTGCATCTAGTTGGCAAGTCCAGGACAGTTTGTCAGTTATCATCACTCTGAGGAACCTTACACTCTCCATCCTCTCAACCTCACCTCTGTTGATGTTGATGTGGGGGGGAGGGGGGAGGGGTGGGGGTGGGGGAGGTGTTTGCCTGTCTTTCTGAAGTCAATCATCAATTCTTTAGTTTTGCCGACATTGAGAGAGAGGATGTTATCATTGCACCACGTCATCAAGCCCTCTATCTCCTTTCTGTGTTCTGGCTCATCGTTGTTAGATACCCATCCTACTATGGTGGTGTCATCAGTAAATGTATACATGGCATTCATTCAGAATTTGGCAATACAGTCATGGATATACAGGGAGAACAGTAGGGGGCTGAGGATACATCCTTGGGGAGGTCCAGTGTTGAGTGTTATTGTGGAGGAGGTGCAGTTGTCTATCTTCACTGATTGCAATCTGTGGGTCAGGAAGCTGAGGATCCAGGTGCAGAGGACAGAGCTGAGACCAAGATCATGGAGCTTTGAGATCAGTCTGAGGGGGCAATGGTTTAGATTAGATTCCTTACGGTCTGGAAACAGGCCCTTCGGCCCAACAAGTCCACATTGACCCTCTGAAGAGCAACCCACCCAGACCCATTCCCCCACATTTACCCCTTCACCTAACACTACGGGCAATTTAGCATGACCAATTCACCTAACCTGCTCATCTTTGGACTGTGGAAGGAAACCGGAGCACCCGGAGGAAACCCACGCAGACCCGGGGAGAATGTGCAAATTCCACACAGACAGTTGCCCGAGGCAGGAATTGAACCCGGGTCTCTGGCGCTGTGAGGCAGCAGTGCTAACCACTGAGCCATTGTGCCGCCCGGTGTTGAAGGCGGAGCTGTAGTCAATGAACTGGAGTCTGATGGAGGTGTCCTTGTTTCCAGATGTTCCAGGAATGAGTGCAGGGCTAGGGAAATGGTCTCTGCTGTGGACCTGTTACATCGTCCGGAGGAACCGGACCTGGTATGAAAATGTTCCAGAAGAAGCGACGGGGAAAAGAATGAGCCTATGTCCCAGCGAGGAAGGACGTAATGAAAGGAAGGAGCTGAGCCAGATAGACCTCATAGATTTTGAGTTCCCTGACTGGGGCTGTTAACCCGGTCCAAACAGGATGTCCTGGCTGACAGATATAAATAGAAGGGTCAGGGGTTCTCTTCACTCTCAAAGTCGGCTCTGAGCTAGCTGGGTCAGTTCATGTACTATACACGTGTCAGTAAAGGCTGACTTGGTGATGGATACCGGCCTCTGTGGGGTTATTACAGTCAGCTCCTCTAACCGCCAAACCCACAACCCTTACCTTTTTGAAAGATAAGAACAGCAAATCCAGTGGAACACTGCCACCTGCAAGTTCCCCTCCAAGACACACACCATCCAGAATTGGAAATATAGCGCCAGTGCTCCAAGGTCGCTGGGTCAACATCCTGGGATTCCCTTCCAAAAGGCATTCTGATTGGCTTACACCTTAATGGCAGCAACGGTTCAAGAAAGGAGTTCACCACCACCTTCTCAAGAATGCTCTGGGATGGGCAATGGATGCTGGACCAGCCAGGAATAGCCACATTTGATGAACAGAGAAGTGGATGATTTCAAAACTGTGGTTGCTTGATTTTTGTCAGTTAAATGTATTAATGAATGTGGAATCATGTTGGATAAATGGAGCCGAGAATCAAGGCAACCATGATCTAATGGAATACACAAACATGCACGAGGGGCTGAGCAGCTTACTCCTGTTCATATCTATTTAACCCATCCTTTCTTAACTTGTATAGGTGTTAACTGGGGAATAATTGACATTGGATCTTCAGCAAGGTTTGAATTTGTTTAAATTATTGTTTGAACAGAACTTAGGCACTGGGTTTGTGTGTGTGTGTATGTGTGTGTATTTTTTCATGTTTCTATGCATGTGTGACTGTTGTGTATGCGTCTCCATGTATGTGTACATATGTGTGTGCGGAGTGGGGAAGTGAATATTGGAGGGGCTGAGCAGAATTCCATCTCCTAAAGAGCTTGTAATGCCTACTTTCTGTCAGCAGAGGACAGCATTGTCCTTTCCTTGTCTAATTATGGGGGCCAAGGCAGGAAGTCAAGTTGCAGGTTTGAAGAGGATCTGCAGTATTGCAGAATGGCTTCCAAAGGCTGTGTGTTACTGTCTGAGTTGAAGTGAGGTTAAAGGTGCCGATTATTAATTGTGAATTCAAATTTCAGGTGAGGGCCAGACACGTAACTAAATGTAGAAATTCAAAGGTTTCAGTACGTGTTAAGGTTGCTGTGAAAAACTGGCATCTGCAGAGGAAATAGACAATGTTTGGAACGAACATTGTGGACCTCCATTTTGAAGTATATTGGACTTGTCCAACCAGCGTGTGGCATTTGCCAGTTTTACTGGTTTTTCCTTATGGATGCCTGGTTTGCCATTGTATCAAATGAGGTAGAGTTGTTCAGGCTGATCAGAGCTAAACTCACCGTAGGAAGCGATTTTATCTATTCCATGTTGCTATGTACCCATTAAAAGGTGGGGATAGATTTTAATTGCAATTAGTGTGGAGCCTCATCGTTTTTGGATTTGATTGTTTTGAGGTTTTAAAAATGTTGAATGTAAAAAAACTTGCTAAAAATTAAGTTCACTGTTATGTCTTTACCTCTGTTTCAAACCAGTCTTTACAGAGTCAGAATTCCGACAGGTGCAGCAAGAAGCCATTTGGCCCATCGAGTCTGCACAGACCTCTGAGGAGTGCATCCCACCCAGAGCCACCTGTCCCCATAACCCTGCATTTCTCACGGCTAATCCATCTAGTCTGCATATCCCTGGACATTCTGGGCATTTGAGCATGGCCAATCCACCTGTCCTGCACATCTTTGGACAGTGGGAGGAAACTGGAGCACCTGGTAGAAACCCAAACAGCCATGGGGAGGAACACGCAAACCCAAGGCTGGCGTCAATTCCCAGTCCCTGGTGCTGAGAGGCAGCAGTGTTAACCACTGTGCCAATCTTTATTTGGAAGTTGCAGCTGCACAGTTGCCTTCCCAATCCTAGCCCTGTTCACTTCACTTCATCCTTTAATCTGCCTGATCAGGGACGTTTACAGTCCCATGCACTGTTCATTCTGATTCCTGGTTTCCCCTGAACATGATCAGCTGCCATGTGCTCTCAGCAGCTTGACAGGTAAAGAGTTTAGAGACCTCAATGTGCATTAATCCCTCTAACTAACAGCAGATAGTGACTTATCCCAACTTTGATCACTTTTAGTAGGTCATGTTTTGTTTTTAAAAGCTCACTTACTGGGCTGTTTGCTTTCAATGCTGCACGTGTGTGGAGTCTGGCCTCAGACGAGGTCCTCCATTTGCTTACTGCTTTACCCTGTGCTCCAGGAGTGACCTTTGACCCTCCCTAGGCCAGCTTACCTGCACTGCCCACTGTTCCACCTCACTGAGGTAAAGTACTGGAAATAAAACCACACCATTTCTGGAGTAATCACATAAGTTAAGGATTTTAAAACAAATTATCCAAATTCCCTACTTTCTGATTTTTCAGAAAGCACAGACCAGTTTTCTGCACTTAAGAAGAATTAGAATTTATTACAAATAATTTGACTATAGCTCCAGGTAAACAGTTATAAATTGTCAACATATAACACGAGAAATTAAAACTCTAGTTTCCCTTATAAATTCCCCCCAACATATACACAGAGCCAAACAGACAGGGAGAAATTGGTCATGCACAGAGGAAAACTGGGAGGCTGGTGAGAGGTTTCTACTCGTAGGGTGCTGACATGATCCTTAGGATTCTTATGCTGGTCAGAACATTGCTTTTCATTCTGTTTCTGAATGTTTTCATTGGTTTGCAGAAGGCACAGGGTGGCTAGTTCAATTATAAAAGATCTCTGACATATCAGTTAAAAGTCACAGCTTACAACAATAACTGGTTATCTTCAGGTTTAAAATGGCTACAGAGAGGAGAGAGAGGGAGATCAAATCATTTAGAGTCATAGAGAAGTACAGCGTGGAAACAGACCCTTCAGTCCAACTCATCCATGCTGATTAAATATCCTAACTTAGTCCAGTCTATTTGCCAGCACTTGGCCCATTTCCCTCCAAACCCTTCCTATTCATGTACCCATCCAGATGGATTTTCAATGCTGTAATTGTACCAGCCTCCACCATTTCCTCTGGCAACTCATTGCATACACACCACCCTCTGTGTGAAAAAGTTGCCCCTTAGGTCTCTTTTATATTTTTCCCTTCTCACCCTAAATCTATGCTCTCTAGATCTGGACTCCCCCATCCCAAGGAAAAAACCTTGTCTATTTTTCCTATCCATGCCCCTCATGATTTTATAAACCTCTATAAGTCACCCCTTAGCCTCCAATGCTCCAGGGAAAACAGCCCCAGCCTGTTCAGCCTCTCCCTATAGCTCAAATCCTCCAACCCTGGCAACATCCTTGTAAATCTTTTCGGGATTCTTTCAAGTTTCACAACATCCTTCTGATAGGATGGAGATCAGAATTGCCCACAATATTCCAACAGTGGCCTAACCAATGTCCTGTACAGACTCAACATGACCTCCCAACTCCTGTACTCAATACTCTACCAATAAAAGAAAGCATACCAAACACCTTCTTCACTACCCTATCTATCTGCGACTCCACTTTCAAGGAGCTATGAACCTGCACACCAAGGTCTGTTTGTTCAGCAACACTCCCTCGGACTTTACCATTAAGTGTATAAGTCCTGCTCTGATTTGCTTTTCCAAAATGCAGCACCTCGCATTTATCTAAATTAAACTCCATCTGCCAATCCTCAGCCCATTGGCCCATCTGATTAAGATCCCATTTGACTCTGAGGTAACCTTCTTCACTGTCCACGACATCTCCAATTTCGGTGTCATCTGCAAACTTTCTTGTTTCTAATCCTAAACTCTTCAATTACCTGAAAATCAATCGTGTGGTTGCAGGCAGGCAAATGACTTTTCTCATTGGTCAGTGAGTGAGTGACCAGTTATCAATTAATGTCTTGTTGCCACCCTCTAGTTTGTCTGCAACCCGAATTTGAATGACCACTTGGTCAAACTTATTCCTCATGAAGGGCTCCTGCTCCTCGGATGCTGCCTGACCTGCTGTGCTTTTTCAACACCACTCTAATCTTGACTCTGATCTCCAGCATCTGTAGTCCTCAACTTTCACCCACTTAGTCAAACCGCTGTGTAAATGATAAATCAAAGAACTGAGGATGCTGGAAACAAAGTCAGAAATTGCTAGAAAAGCTCAGCTGGCCTGGCAGCAGACGTGGAGAGAAAGCAGAGTTAATGTTTTGGGTCCAGTGACCCTTGTTCGACCCTTCCACGTGTGAAAGTGAGCCAGCCGAATGGCATTGTGGGTCAACCTACACAACTTGGACTGCAGCAACTTGGACAGTTCCGAAAGACAGCTCACCTCCCCAATGGCTCGGAGATAGCTATGGACAGGCAGTTTTGCTTCCACCCAATGAGTGAATTAAAACAAAAATCATGAAGCAGCTACTTGAGTTATTAAACATCTATGGCAGGGTTTGAGACAGCAACGAGGGAGAAATTATTTTGTTCCGGAAAATTTGCCGGTGACCAGAGGTCAAAGGCTTACAATCATTGGCAAATCGATAAGAAGGAAGTTTGAGGAAAACCTATACTGTGTGGAGTTTTGGATTCTGCAACATTGCACCAGAGAGGATGATGAAATCACATTCCCCAGGAATGTCGAAGCCAACCTGAAGAGAATGAATCTACAGGGATATGGGGAGCAAAGTAGAGGAAAGGGCTAAATGAGTTCTGTCAGAGGTGACAGGTCGAATGGCCTCTGGATGTTTTATATAATCTCAGAGCAATGAAGAAATTCTACTGGTGCAGAAATGTGCAGCAGGTTCAATTGCAAGAGTTTTAAAATGGCTCTGCGATCACAAAATGATACCACCATTAGCTCAGCTTCTTGTGGTTTTTGAGAAACCTCTTTACTCTGAGTCCACAACCAATCAAGCACTGTGAGAACAGGTCACATAATCAAACACAGAACAATTGAACTCTTAACAGCCTTTCCTGTGTTGTAAGTTTGAAGGTAAGTACAGAGGAACCTCAATTATCCAAACGAGATGGGTGGGCACTGTTTTGTTTGGATAATTGATTATTTGGTTATTCGATTCAATGCCGCTCCTCTGGGGATTGGAGTTTTCTGAGGTTTCCTTTCTCCTCACTCTGCCTGCCTTGCTTCCTCTCTCTGTCTCAGGGTTGGTTTCTGAGCAGACACAGACATGTGTGTAAGGGACCTGCAGCATTGCTGAAGCCTCCTGCCACCCCCCCCCCCCCCTCCAACCCGATCAGTTCAATGGGGCTCACAGTCTGCTCCCTGTTCAGGAGACTAGGCAGCAGCACACGCGTGTGCGTGCCCCACCCCAACCCTGAGCAACACCAATCCTGTCCGCCACCGCCCACTGTCTGTG
>NC_057722.1:62580919-62595290 GCF_004010195.1 Chiloscyllium plagiosum
CGCGCAGCCACACACACACACATACATGCAGCCACACACACACAACCACACGCACACACGCAGCCACACACACAGAAATGCAGTCACACACAAACATGCACGGCCACACACACACACACACATACAGCCACACACACACACACACACACACACAGTCACACACACACAGTCACACACGCATACACGTGCAGCCACACACACACATGCACAGCCACACACAAAAACTTTTCTTCAACTTTTTGAGAAGTTCCAGGTCTTTGCCCTGTACAGGATAATGTTGGAGAGATTATCAGGGGAAGGGGGCTTTAGGGTACACCACTGTGTAGAACTCCAGGGAAAGTGTGGGGAGAGAGAGAGGGTGGGCGGTCAGTCATTTAGAGACGGTGCCTGGGCTCCCATCGATGCCCACAACTGATCTCGGCAGCATTTCAGAAGCCGAGTTCGTTTTTAATCATTGTAAACGTAAGAGTCGATCAGGGTTAAAACTTCTTTGATGGAATGTTTCTACTGAGACCTTGGGATATTGTTTGGATAAGCTGAAATTCAGAAAATTGATATTCGGATAATCGAGGTTCCTCTGTAGATGGTAGGTAAGACACATTTTGGCCATGAACCGATTGAATTTGGAACGAGGTTTGAGAGGCTGAATGCCATCTTTTAGACTCATAGACATTGAGAGCACAGGAGGAGGCCATTTGGCCCCTAGTGTCTAAAGAAGCCACAAAGGTCTGACCCCCCAACCTATTTTCCCAGTTTGTGGCCCAGTACACGGGAGACAATGCACACACGAATAAAGGTTGAAATACTGCTTGAATGTTCCCAGAGTTTCTGACTCAAACACCCTTTCAGAAACAGAGTTTCCAGACACTCACACCCAGGCCCCCATTCTGCTTCCAGTTCCTGGATATTTTACTCGGTGTCCCTTCTCACCTGAGTTCTGTCCTGGCCCAGCAAGGGGACTGTTAGGGGAAGGGGGTGGCACCACGGCCCTCAAACCTGTTCCTGTGTGTTTGCTGAGATTGCACCTGAGCTGTACTCACTGGGATTGGAGCTGAGCTGTATTCCCTGGGATTGGAGCTGAGCTGTATTCCCTGGGATTGGAGCTGAGCTGAACTCACTGGAATTGGGGATGAGCTGTATTCACTGGGAATGTGGATGAGCTGTACTCACTGGGATTGTGGATAAAGTGTACTCACTGAGAATGTGGATGAGGTGGACTCATTAGGATTGTGGATGAGCTGTCCTCACTGAGATTCTGGTTGAGTTATACGTGCTTGGTATTGTCATTGAGCTGTAATCACTGGGAATGTACCTGAGGTGGACACGCTGGGATTGTGGATCAGCTGTGCTCGCTGAGATGGTGAATGAGCTTTACTCACTGAGATTGTGGATGAGCTGTACTCACTGAGGTTGTGGATGAGCTGTACTCACTGGGATTGTGGATGAGCTGTACTCACTGGGATTGTGGATGAGCTGTACTCGCTGAGGTTGTGGATGAGCTTTACTCACTGGGATTGTGGATGAGCTGTACTCACTGGGATTGTGGATGAGCTGTACTCGCTGAGGTTGTGGATGAGCTGTACTCACTAGGATTGTGGATGGGCTCTACTCACCGAGATTCTGGTCCAGTTATTGTCGATGAGCTGTAATGACTGGGAGTGTACCTGAGCTGTACTCACTGGGATTGTGGATGAGCTGTACTCACTGGGATTTTGGATGACCTATGCTCACTGGGATTGTGGATGAGCTGTACTCACTGGGTTGTGGACGACCTGTACTCGCAAAGATTGTGGATGAGCTGTACTAATTAGGATTGTAATGAGCTGTATTCGCTGGGATTGTAAGTGAACTGTACTTGCTTGAGATTGTGGATGTGTTCTACTCACTGGCAATGTGGATGAGCTATACTCACTGGGATTGTAGCTGGGGTGTACTCACTGGGATTGAGGATGAGCTATATTCACTGGGATTGCGGATGAGCTGTACTCGCGAAGATTGTGGATGAGCTATACTCACTGGGATTGTAGCTGAGCTGTACTCACTGGGATTGTGGACGGCTTGGACTCACTGGGAATGTGATGAGCTGTACTCACTGGGATTGTGGATGAGCTGTACTCACTGGGATTGTGGGTGAGCTGTACTCACTGAGATTGAGGATGAGCTGTACGCACTGGGATTGTGGATGAGCTGTACTCACTGGGATTGTGGGTGAGCTGTACTCACTGGGATTGTGGATGAGCTATACTCACTGGGATTGTAGCTGAGCTGTACTCACTGGGATTGTGGACGGCTTGGACTCACTGGGAATGTGGATGAGCTGTACTCACTGGGATTGTGGATGAGCTGCACTCACTGAGATTGTGGATGAGCTGTACTCACTGAGATTGAGGATGAGCTGTACTCACTGAGATTGAGGATGAGCTGTACTCGCTGGGAATGTGGATGGCCTGGACTCACTGGAATTGTGGATGAACTGTACTTGCTTGGATCTTTGATGAGCTGCACTCACTGGGATTGTGGATATAATGTACTCACTGGTATTGTAGTTGAGCAGTACTCACTGGGATTGTGGATAAGCTGCACTAACTGGGATTGTATCTGACTGTACTCATTGAGATTGTAGATGAGCTCTACTCACTGAGATTGCAGCTGAGCTATTCTCACTGGGATTGTGGATGAGCTGTACTTAATGAGATTGTGGATGAGCTGTACTCGCTGGGAGTGTGGATGAGCTGCACTCACTGGGAGTGTGGGTGAGCTGTACTGACTGGGAGTGTGGGTGAGCTGTACTGACTGGGATTGTAGATGAGCTGTAATCACTGGGATTGTGGATGAGCTGTAATCACTGAGATTGTGGATGAGCTGTACTCGTTGAGATTATGGATAAACTGTACTCACAGGGATTGTGCCTGAAGTGTACTCACTGGAATTGTACCTGAGGTGTACTTACTGAGATTATAGCTGACCTGTGGATGAGCTGTACTCACTGTGAATGTGGATGAGCTGTACCCACTGGGATTGTGGATGAGCTGTACTCACTGGGATTGTGGATGAGCTATACTCGCTGGGAATGTGGATGAGCTATACTCGCTGGGATTGTGGATGAGCTGTACTCACTGGGAATGTGGATGAGGTGTACTCACTGAGATTGTGGATGAGCTGTACTGACTAGGATTGGACCTGTGCTGTACTCACTGGGATTGTGGATGAGTTGGACCTGTGCTGTACTCACTGGGATTGTGGATGAGCTGTACTCACTGGGATTGAAGATGAGCTGTACTCACTGGGAATGTGGATGAGCTGTACTCACTGGGATTGTGGATGAGCTGGACTCACTGGGATTGTAGCTGAGCTGTACTGACTAGGATTGTGGATGAGCTGTACTCACTGGGATTGTGTATGAGCTGTACTCACTGAGATTGAAGATGAGCTGTACTCACTGGGATTGTGGATGAGCTGGACTCACTGGGATTGTGGAGGGGCAGTAGTCACTTTTTGTCCTCTACTTTTTGTCATTTACATAAATGATTTGGATGCGAACATAAGAGGTACAGTTAGTAAGTTTTCAGATGCCACCAAAATTGGAGGTGTAGTGGACAGCGAAGAGGGTTACCTCAGATTACAACAGGATCTGGACCAGATGGGCTAATGGGCTGAGAAGTGGCAGATGGAGTTTAATTCAGATAAATGTGAGGTGCTGCATTTTGGGAAAGCAAATCTTAGCAGGACGTTTCACTTAATGGTAAGGTCCCAGGGAGTGTTGCTGAACAAAGAGACCTTGGAGTCCACGTTCATAGCTCCTTGAAAATGAAGTTGCAGATCGATATGATAGTGAAGAAGGCGTTTGGTATGCTTTCCTTTATTGGTAAGAGTATTGAGTTCAGGAGTTTGGAGGTCATGTTGCAGCTGTACAGGACATTGGTTAGGCCACTGTTGGAATATTGCATGCAATTCTGGTATCCTTCCTATCGGAAAGATGTTGTGAAACTTGAGAGGGTTCAGAAAAGATTTACAAGGATGTTGCCAGGGTTGGAGGATCTGAGCAAAACGAAGAGGCTGTACTGGCTGGGGCTGTTTTCCCTGGAGCGCGGAGGCTGAGGGGTGACCTTATAGAGGTTTACACACTTATGAGGGGCATGGAAAGGGTAAATAGGCAAAGTCATTTCCCTGGGATTGGGGAGTCTAGAACTAGAGGGCATAGGTTTAGGGTGAGAGGGGAAGATATAAATGAGACCTAAGGGGCAACGTTTTCACGCATAGGGTGGCACGTGTATGGAATGAGCTATCAGTGGAAGTGGTGGAGGTTGGTACAATTGCAACATTTAAGAGGCATTTGGATGGGAAGATGAATAGGAAGGGTTTGGAGGAATATGGGCCAGCGGCTGGCAGTTGGGACTAGATTGGTTTGGGATATCTGGTCGGCATGGATGGGTTGGACCGAAGGGTCTGTTTCCATGCTGTACATCTCTATGACTCTATGCCTGTGTGAAACTGGGATTGTGGATGAGCTGAACCCACTTTGATTGTAGCTGAGCTGTACTCGCTGGGATTGTGGATGAGCTATACTCGCTGGGATTGTGGATGAGTCGTACTCATTGGGATTGTGGATAAGGTGGACTCGCTGAGATTGTAGCTGAAGTACACTCACTGAGATTGTAGCTGAGCTCTACACACTGGGATGATGGATGAGCTGTACTCACTGGGATTGTGGGTGAGCTGTACTCACTGAGATTGTGGATGAGCTGTACTCACTGGGATTGTGGATGAGCTGTACTCACTGAGATTGTGGATGAGCTGTACTCACTGAGATTGTGGATGAGCTGTATTCACTGGGATTGTGGGTGAGCTGTACTCACTTAGATTGAGGATGAGCTGTACTCACTGGGATTGTGAATGATCTGTACTCACTGGGATTGTGGACGAGCTGTACTCACTGAGATTGAGGATGAGCTGTACTCGGATTGTGGATGAGCTGTACTCACTGAGATTGTGGGTGAGCTGTACTCACTTAGATTGAGGATGAGCTGTACTCACTGGGATTGTGAATGATCTGTACTCACTGGGATTGTGGACGAGCTGTATTCACTGTGATTGTGGATGAGCTATTCTCACTGGGATTGTGGATGAGCTATTCTCACTGGGATTGTGGATGAGCTGTACTCACTGGGATTGTGGGTGAGCTGTTCTCACTGGGATTGTGGATGAGCTGTACACATTGCGATTGTGGATGAGCTGTTCTCACTGTGATTGTAGCTGAGCTCTACACACGGCTTGTGGATGAGCTGTACTCGCTTGGATTGTGTCTAAAGTGTACTCCCTGGGATTGTAGCTGAGCTGTACTCCCTGAGATTGTGGATGAGCTGTACTCACTGAGACTGTAGCTGACCTGTACTCACTGGGATTGTGGATGAGCTGCAGTCACTGAGATTGTGGGTGAGCTGTACTCACTTAGATTGAGGATGAGCTGTACTCACTGGGATTGTGAATGATCTGTACTCACTGGGATTGTGGACGAGCTGTATTCACTGTGATTGTGGATGAGCTATTCTCACTGGGATTGTGGATGAGCTATTCTCACTGGGATTGTGGATGAGCTGTACTCACTGGGATTGTGGGTGAGCTGTTCTCACTGGGATTGTGGATGAGCTGTACTCACTGAGATTGAGGATGAGCTGTACACACTGGGATTGTGGATGAGCTGTTCTCACTGTGATTGTAGCTGAGCTCTACACACGGCTTGTGGACGAGCTGTACTCGCTTGGATTGTGTCTAAAGTGTACTCCCTGGGATTGTAGCTGAGCTGTACTCCCTGAGATTGTGGATGAGCTGTACTCACTGAGACTGTAGCTGACCTGTACTCACTGGGATTGTGGATGAGCTGCAGTCACTGAGATTGTGGATGTGCTGTACTCACTGGGATTGTGGATGAGCTGTACTCACTGGGATTGTGGATGAGCTGTACTCGCTGGGATTGTGGATGAGCTGCACTCACTGAGATTGTGGATGAGCTGTACTCGCTGGGAATGTGGATGGCCTGGACTCACTGGAATTGTGGATGAGCTGTACTCATTGGGATTGTTGGTGAGCTGTACTCACTGAGATTGTGGATGAGCTGTACTCACTGGGATTGAGGATGAGCTGTACTCACTGGGATTGTGGATGAGCTGTACACACTGAGATTGTGGATGAGCTGTACTCACTGGGATTGAGGATGAGCTGTACACACGGGGATTGTGAATGAGCTGTGCTCACTGGGAATGACACCAGATGACACCAAAATTGGAGGTGTAGTGGACAGTGAAGAGGGTTACCTCAGATTACAACAGGATCTTGACCAGATGGGCCAATGGGCAGTGAAGAGGCAGATGGAGTTTAATTCAGATAAATGCGAGATCCTGCATTTTGGGAAAGCAAATCTTAGCAGGACTTATACACTTAATGGTAAGGTCCCAGGGAGTGTTGCTGAACAAAGAGACCTTGGAGTGCAGGTTCATAGCTCCTTGAAAGTGGAGCCGCAGATCGATAGGATAGTGAAGAAGGCGTTTGGTATGCTTTCCTTTATTGGTCAGAGTATTGAGTACAGGAGTTGGGAGGTCATGTTGCAGCTCTACAGGACATTGGTTCGGCCACTGTTGGAATATTGCGTGCAATTCTGGTATCCTTCCTATCGGAAAAATGTTGTGATACTTGAAAGGGTTCAGAAAAGATTTACAAGGATGTTGCCAGGGTTAGAGGATCTGAGCTATAGGGAGAGGCTGTACTGGCTGGGGCTGTTTTCCCTGGAGCGCGGAGGCTGAGGGGTGACTTTATAGAGGTTTACAAAATTATGATGGGCATGGATAGGGTAAATAGGCAAAGTCATTTCCCTGGGATTGGGGAGTCTAAAACTAGAGGGCATAGGTTTAGGGTGAGAGGGGAAGACATAAAAGAGACCTAAGGGGCAACGTTTTCACACAGAGTGTGGTACGTGTATGGAATGAGCTACCAGTGGAAGAGGTGGAGGCTGGTACAATTGCAACATTTAAGAGGCATTTGGATGGGAAGATAAATAGGAAGGGTATGGAGCGATATGGGCCAGCTGCTCGCAGGTGGGACTAGATTGGTTTGGGATATCTGGTCGGAATGGATGGGTTGGACCGAAGGGTCTGTTTCCATGCTGTACGTCTCTATGACTCTATGCCTGTGTGAAACTGGGATTGTGGATGAGCTGAACCCACTTTGATTGTAGCTGAGCTGTATTGGCTGGGATTGTGGATGAGCTATACTCGCTGGGATTGTGGATGAGCTATACTCGCTGGGATTGTGGATGCGTTGTACTCATTGGGATTGTGGATAAGATGGATTCGCTGAGATTGTAGCTGAGGTATACTCACTGAGATTGTAGCTGAGCTCTACACACTGGGAGTATGGACGAGCTGTACTCACTGGGATTGTGGATGGGCTGTTCTCACTGGGATTGTGGATGAGCTGTACTCGCTGGGAATGTAGCTGAGCTGTACTCACTGGGATTGAGGATGAACTGTACTTGCTGGGAATGTAGCTGAGCTGTACCCACTGGGATTGTGGATGAACTGTACTCACTGAGATTGTGGATGAGCTGTACTCACTGGGATTGTGGATGAGCTGTACTCGCTGGGAATGTAGCTGAGCTGTACACACTGGGATTGAGGATGAACTGTACTCGCTGGGAATGTAGCTGAGCTGTACCCACTGGGATTGTGGATGAACTGTACTCGCTGAGATTGTGGATGAGGTGTACCTGCTGGGATTGTGGATGAGCTGTACTCGCTGAGATTGTGGATGAGGTGTACTTGCTGGGATTGTGGATGAGCTGTACTCGCTGAGATTGTGGATGAGGTGTACTCGCTGAGATTGCAGCAGAGCTGTACTCACTGGGATTGTGGATGAACTGTACTCACTGAGATTGTTGATGAGTTGTACTCACTGGGATTGTGAATGAGCTGTACTCACTGGGATTGTGGATGAACTGTACTCGCTGGGATTGTGAATGAGCTGTACTCATTGATATTGTGGATGAGCTGTTCTCACTGGGATTGTAGCTGAGCTGTACTCACTGGGATTGTGGATGAGCTGTACTCAATGGAATTGTGGATGAGCTGTATTCGCTGAGACCTGGGCCCCACTGCTTGCCCCTGGTAAGTCATCCCCCTCAACAGTATCCAAAACAGTATACATGTTTTTCAGGGGAGGTTGATAATGAGCTGTACTCGCTGGGATTGGGGATGACCTGGACTCATTGGGATTGTGGATGAGCTGTACTCACTGGTATTGTGAATGAGCTGTGCTCGCTGGGATTGTGGATGAGCGGTACTCACTGGGATTGTGAATGATCTGTACTTGCTGGAATTGTGGATGAGCTGTACTCACTGGCATTGTGAATGAGCTGTACTCACTGGGATTGTGGATGAGCTGTACTCACTGGGATTGTGGATGAGCTGTACTCACTGGGATTGTGGATGAGCTGTACTCACTGGGATTGTGGATGAGCTGTACTCACTGGGATTGTGACTGAGCTGTACTCACTGGGATTGTGGATGAGCTGTACTCACTGGGATTGTGGATGAGCTGTACTCACTGGGATTGTGATGAGCGGTACTCACTGGGATTGTGAATGATCTGTACTTGCTGGAATTGTGGATGAGCTGTACTCACTGGCATTGTGAATGAGCTGTACTCACTGGGATTGTGGATGAGCTGTACTCACTGGGATTGTGGATGAGCTGTACTCACTGGGATTGTGACTGAGCTGTACTCACTGGGATTGTGGATGAGCTGTACTCACTGGGATTGTGGATGAGCTGTACTCACTGAGATTGTGGATGAGCTGTACTCACTGGGTTTGTGGATGAGCTGTACTCACTGGGTTTGTGGATGAGCAGTATTCACTTGTATTGTGACTGAGCTGTACTCACTGGGATTGTGGGTGAGCTGTACTTTCTGAGATTATACCTGAGCTGTACTCGCTGGGACTGTAGCTGATCTGTACTCACTGAGATTGTAGCTGAGCCAGACTCGGTGAGATAGTAGTTCCGCCGTACTCACTGGGATTATGGATCAACTGACTGCACTCGGATTATGGATGAGATGTCTGCACTGGGATTATGGATGACCTGTAGTTGGTGGGATTGTGGATGAGGTGTACTTGCTGGGATTGTGGATGAGCTGTTCTTACTGAGATTATACCTGATCTGTACTTGCTGTGACTGTAGCTGAGCTGTACTCACTGAGATTGTAGCTGAGCCAGACTCGGTGAGACAGTAGCTCCGCCGTACTCACTGGGATTATGGATCAGCTGTCTGCACTGGGATAGTGGATGAGGTGTACTGACTGGGATTGTGGAGGAGCTATACTCACTGGGATTGTGGAGGAGCTGTACTCACTGGGATTGTGGATGAGCTGTACTGGCTGTGATTGTGGATGAGCTGTACTGGCTGTGATTGTGGATGAGCTGTACTCACTGGGATTATGGATGTGCTGTACTCACTGGGATTGTAGCTGAGCTGTACTCGCTGGGATTGTGGAGGAGCTATACTCACTAGGATTGCGGATGAGCTGTACTCGCTGAGATTGTGGATGAGCTGTACTCACTGGGATTGTGGATGAGCTGTACTGACTGGGATTGTGGATGAGCTGTACTGGCTGGGATTGTGACTGAGCTGTACTCACTGGGATTGTGGATGAACTGTACTCACTGGGATTGTGGATGAACTGTACTCGGTTGGATTGTGGATGAGCTGTATCAATGGAATCGTAGCTAAACCATATTCACTGGAATTATGGATGAGCAGTCTGCACTGAGATTGCGGATGACTGTAGTTGGTGGGATTGTGGATTAGGTGTACTCGCTGGGATTGTAACTGACCTGTACTCGCTGAGATTGTAGATGGACTGCAGTCACTGGGATTGTGGGTGAGCTGTACTCGCTGGGATTGTGGATGAGCTGTTCTCACTGGGATTGTGGGTGAGCTGTTCTCACTGGGCCTGTGGGTGAACTGTACTCACTGGGATTGTGGGTGAGCGGTATCGATGGATTTGTAGCTAAATTGTACTCACTGAGATTATGGATGAGATGTCTGCACTGGGACTGTGGATGACCTGTAGTTGGTGGGATTGTGGATGAGGTGTACTCACTGGGATTGTGGATGAGCTGTACTTACTGGGATTGTGGGTGAGCTGTACTCATTGGGATTGTGGGTGAGCTGTACTCACTGGGATTGTGGGTGAGCTGTACTCACTGGGATTGTGGGTGAGCTGTACTCACTGGGATTGTGGATGAGCTGTTCCCTTTCTGGGATTGTGGATGACCTGTACTCGCTGAGAATGTAGCTGAGCTGTACTCGCAGGGATTGTGGATGAGCTGTAGTCACTGGGATTGTAAATGAGCTGTCCTCACTGGGATTGTGGATGAGCTGTATCAATGGAATTGTAGCTAAACCATATTCACTGGGAGTATGGATGAGCAGTCTGCACTGAGATTGCGGATGACTGTAGTTGGTGGGATTGTGGATTAGGTGTACTCGCTGGGATTGTAACTGACCTGTACTCGCTGAGATTGTAGATGGCCTGCAGTCACTGGGATTGTGGGTGAGCTGTACCCGCTGGGATTGTGGATGAGCTGTTCTCACTGGGATTGTGGATGAGCTGTATCGATGAATTTGTAGCTAAATTGTACTCACTGAGATTATGGATGAGATGTCTGCACTGGGATTGTGGATGACCTGTAGTTAGTGGGATTGTGGATGAGGTGTACTCACTGGGATTGTGGATGAGCTGTGCTCACTGGGCATGTGGATGAGCTGTACTCACTGGGATTGTGACTGAGCTGTACTCACTGGGATTGTGGGTGAGCTGTACTCACTGGGTTTGTGGATGAGCTGTTCTCACTGGGATTGTAAGTGTGCTGTACTCACTGGGATTGTGACTGAGCTGTACTCACTGGGATTGTGGGTGTGCTGTACACACTGGGCCTGTGGGTGAGCTGTACTCACTGGGATTGTGGGTGAGGTGTCCTCACTGGGCCTGTGGGTGAGCTGTACTCACTGGGATTGTGGGTGAGGTGTCCTCACTGGGACTGTGGGTGGGCTGTACTCACTGGGAATGTGGGTGAGGTGTACTCACTGGGTCTGTGGGTGGGCTGTACTCACTGGGAATGTGGGTGAGGTGTACTCACTGGGAATGTGGGTGAGCTGTACTCACTGGGAATGTGGGTGAGCTGTACTCACTGGGCCTGTGGGTGAGCTGTACTCACTGGGACTGTGGGTGAGGTGTCCTCACTGGGCCTGTGGGTGAGCTGTACTCACTGGGACTGTGGGTGGGCTGTACTCACTGGGAATGTGGGTGAGGTGTACTCACTGGGAATGTGGGTGAGCTGTACTCACTGGGAATGTGGGTGAGCTGTACTCACTGGGAATGTGGGTGAGCTGTACTCACTGGGATTGTGGGTGAGCTGTCCTCTCTGGGATTGTGGGTGAGCTGTACTCACTGGGATTGTGGGCGAGCTGTACTCACTGGGACTGTGGGTGATGTGTACTCAGTGGGATTGTGGATGAGCTGTACTCACTGGGAATGTGGGTGAGCTGTACTCACTGGGATTGTGGGTGAGGTGTATTCACTGGGATTGTGGATGAGCTGTACTCACTGGGATTGTGGATGAGCTGTCCTCTCTGGGATTGTGGGTGAGCTGTACTCACTGGGATTGTGGGTGAGCTGTCCTCTCTGGGATTGTGGGTGATCTGTACTCACTGGGATTGTGGATGAGCTGTACTCACTTGGATTGTGACTGAGCTGTACTCACTGGGATTGTGGGTGAGGTGTCCTCACTGGGCCTGTGGGTGAGCTGTACTCACTGGGATTGTGGGTGATGTGTACTCACTGGGACTGTGGGTGATGTGTACTCACTGGGAATGTGGGTGAGCTATACTCACTGGGATTGTAGGTGAGCTGTACTCACTGAGAATGTGGGTGAGGTGTACTCACTGGGATTGTTGGTGAGGTGTCCTCACTGGGATTGTAGGTGAGCTGTACTCACTGGGATTGTAGGTGAGCTGTACTCTTTGGGATTGTGGGTGAGCTGTACTCACTGTGAATGTGGGTGAGCTGTACTCACTGGGAATGTGGGTGAGCTGTATTCACTGGGATTGTGGATGAGCTATTCTCACTGGGATTGTGGATGAGCTGTACTCACTGGGATTGTGGATGAGCTGTACTCACTGGGATTGTGGGTGAGGTGTACTCACTGGGAATGTGGGTGAGGTGTACTCACTGGGATTGTGGGTGAGGTGTACTCACTGGGATTGTGGGTGAGGTGTCCTCACTGGGAGTGTGGGTGAGGTGTACTCACTGAGATTGTGGGTGATCTGTACTCACTGGGATTGTAGGTGAGCTGTACTCACTGGGATTGTGGGTGAGCAGTACTCACTGTGAATGTGGGTGTGCTGTACTCACTGGGATTGTGGGCGAGCTATTCTCACAGGGATTGTGGATGAGCTATTCTCATTGAGATTGTGGATGAGCTGTATTCACTGTGATTGTGGATGAGCTATTCTCACTGGGATTGTGGACGAGATGTATTCACTGTGATTGTGGATGAGCTATTCTCACTGGGATTGTGGATGAACTGTACTCACTGGGATTGTGGATGAGCTATTCTCACTGTGATTGTGGATGAGCTGTACTCACTGGGATTGTGGATGAGCTATTCTCACTGGGATTGTGGATGAGTTGTACTCTCTGAGTTTATGGATGAGCTGTACTCTCTGGGATTGTAGATGAGCTGTACTTTCAGGGATTGTAGAGGAGCAGTACTCATTAGGACTGTAACTGAGCTGTACTCACTGGGATTGTGGATGAACTGTATTCGCCTTAATTGTAGCTGAGCTATATTCGTTTGAAATTGTGGGTGAGCTTTACTCGCTGGAATTGTGGATGAACTGCATGCAATGGGATTGTGAATAAACTGGACTCGCTGAGATTGTTTTTGAGGTATACTCACTTAGATTGTAGGTGAGCTGTACACACTGGGATTGTGGATGAGCTGCACTTGCTGAGATTGTGGATGAACTGTACTCGCCTGAATTGTAGTGAGCTATATTCGTTTGGAATTGATGGGTGAGCTTTACTCACTGGGATTGTGACTGAGCTGTACTCACTGGGCATGTGGATGATCTGTACTCACTGGGATTGTGACTGAGCTGTACTCACTGGGATTGTGGATGAGCTGTATTCACTGGGATTGTGGATGAGCTGTACTTGCTGGGACTGTAGCTGATCTGTACTCACTGAGATTGTAGCTGAGCCAAACTCGGTGAGATTGTAGCTACGCCGTACTCACTGGGATTATGGATCAGGTCTCTGTACTGGGATTGTAGCTGAGCTGTACTCACTGAGATTGTGGATGAGCTGTACTCACTGGGATTGTGGGTGAGCTGTACTCACTGGGATTGTGGATGACCTGTAGTTGGTGGGATTGTGGATGAGGTGTACTCACTGGGATTGTGGGTGAGCTGTACTCACTGGGATTGTGGGTGAGCTGTACTCACTGGGATTGTGAATGAGCTGTACTCACTGAGATTATACCTGAGCTGTACTTGCTGTGCCTGTTGCTGATCTGTACTCACTGAGATTGTAGCTGAGCCAGACTCGGTGAGATTGTAGCTATGCCGTACTCACTGGGATTATGGATCAGCTCTCTGCACTGGGATTGTGGATGAGCTGTACTGACTGGGATTGTGGAGGAGCTGTACTCACTGGGATTGTAGCTGAGCTGTACTCACTGGGATTATGGATGAGCTGTACTGACTGGGATTGTGGATGAGCTGTACTCGCTGAGATTGTGGATGAGCTGTACTTGCTGAGATTATACCTGAGCTGTACTCGCTGGGACTGTAGCTCCGCTGTACTCACTGGGATTATGGATCAGCTGTCTGCACTGGGATTGTGGTTGACCTGTAGTTGGTGGGATTGTGGTTGACCTGTAGTTGGTGGGATTGTGGATGAGCTGTACTCGCTGAGAATGTAGATGAGCTGTACTCGCTGGGATTGTGGATGAGCTGTACTCGCTGGGATTGTGGATGAGCTGTACTCATTGATAATGTGGATGAGCTGTACTAACTGAGATTGTGGATGAACTGTTCTCACTGGGAATGTGGATGAGCTGTACTTAGCGAGATTGTGGATGAGCTGTACTCACTGGGATTGTGGATGAGCTGTACTCGGTTGGATTGTGGATGAGTTGTATCAATGGAATTGTAGCTAAACCATATTCACTGGGAGTATGGATGAGCAGTCTGCACTGAGATTGCGGATGACTGTAGTTGGTGGGACTGTGGATGAGGTGTACTCGCTGGGATTG
>NC_057722.1:62595790-62620536 GCF_004010195.1 Chiloscyllium plagiosum
AGCAGAGTTTCTCGCTGGGATAGGTTTCGCCTGTCAGCCCTTCGAGCTGCTGCTGTCCTGTGTTTTACCCAAGTCCCGCCGGCCTTCCAGACCGAGCCGGCCATGCAGCCCTCTGTCCCGGGTGAGTGCTTCCTGCTCCTGCTGTTGGTTTCTGTTTGCTGTGGTGGGTGGTGAGGCAGGGATCCCCCCCTGTCCCCCCGATCCTGCTGCTGTTGCTTTCTCCCGGGCTAGTCCCTGGCTCAGGTAGGACTGAACATCCTGATAACGTGCTCAGTTCCCCTCCTCCCCCGTCGTGAGGGGGGTCGGTGCAATGAGAGCAGGATCCCTAACAGGGGAGGGGTTGTATGTGTGTGGGGAGGAGGGGTGGTCCCAGCTCCTGTTCTCAGGAGCTGACCAGTCCCACAGCAGAGACCGTCCACCCCTTCACTGGGATGGGGATGGACCACACCGACATGTCAGAATTGCTTGCCCACCTCCTGCGCTGAAAGATGTCCCTGTGTGAAGGTCTGTGCTGAGGGGGGGTGCATCTGTCAGCTGCTGGGTAAAAAAACATTCCTGAGCTGCCCTGGCTCTCGGTGCAGAGCATTTGGAGAAGAAACTGAAAGACCGCCCCTCCCAGAAGTTTTGTGTCCAAGCCCTTCCCCTGCTAGCAGCATGTGATCTCGGCTGACACCCTGTTTACACAACTTCAGGACAAAGCCAAAGAGCTTTGTCATGCCTGGAGGGATCAGCTGATGCTCTAGAATTTCAGCAGTATGATTGCACAACCAGCAGAGAGGGAGCAGTGGAAGTATGGTAATATAATGGGGTAGTAATTTGGAGGTCCAGGCTATTGGGACACATGATGAAATTCCACTGTTGCAGTGAATGGCATTTAAAATCAATTCATAAATCTTCCAAAAAAAAGGAGTGGTTATGACAGTATTGTCATCAGGGTCACTAATGTACCTTAAGGAAGGAAATCTGCCAACTTTTCCTGGTCTGGCCTACATGTGACTCCAGACTCATGGTTGACTTTAAATTGCATTTTGAAGTGACCTGATAAGCCACCTCCGAGTTCGGGGGCAGTTAGCAAATGCCAGTCTTGTCAGTGATACCCACAATCCATACAAGAATGAAGAGACCTGTTTTTTTAGTGTCAATTGAGTGATGGGTATTGACCCAGAGGAGAACCCCTTTGTTCTTCTTTGACACAATGGCCATGGAATCATTTGACATTCATCTAAGCAGGTAAAAACAATGACTGCAGATGCTGGAAACCAGATTCTGGATCAATGGTGCTGGAAGAGCACAGCAATTCAGGCAGCATAGAGGAGCTTCAGCAAAATCGACGTTTCGGGCAAAAGCCCTTCGTCAGGAATGGACAGACAGACAGACAATTTATGATAGTACCTCCAGTGGTGCAGCGCCCCTTCACTAGCATGCTGTAAAGGTCAGCGTAGTTTATGCACAAAGGTCAGAAGAAGGTCTTGAATCCATGACCTTCTGACCTGGAAGTGAGAGCACTACACACCAATGACATAGATTTCCAAAAACCTGACACCCTGCTAAGTGGATGGGTATGTAAGTTGTGGGCTTTTTGTGAATGATTGGAAGAAATTTATTTTAAAATATTGAGTCAGTCGCTGTGCTAACTCAGAGTGATTAGGCTTGAGAGTCAAGTGCCTGCACGTTCGTGTCCAATGACATTGGTTTCTCTTTTTTTTTTCAAAGTCCATCAAGTTTATCTTGTAACACCCTGGTATTTGATTCAAGGGGCCTGCTGCTTATTGCTCACAAGTCACAGATTTGTCCAAGTTTCTTTATTGCATTTGTCAGGATAATTTGCAAGAATATCAATACCAAAGAGAACAGCAATATATATTGTATACACAATGATGGTGATTAGTTTACACATGGACTTCAATGGGAGGGATGTTGCCATGGAGAATGTACCAGTTAGCTGACGACAGACAGTTAACTGTCAAACTTTATTTAAACTTAAGGCAGGCGCTGATGGTCAAGGCATTGCCTTGGGGAATGAACTAGAGAATGGCTGTCACTTGTCTGAAGACAACATGTGTATATGTTCTTTCTGTCTGCAAAGTCCTTTGTAGTTTCTAGTATGAGTGGGTGCACCACATGGTGAGCCCAACTCTCACATGTAAACAGGGATGTTATTGTAGTCATCACTGTCTATCAGCAAGTCTACAAGTGACTCAGATGGAAGGTAAGGCCAGTGGTGGAGAACTTTGGGAACAATGCACCAAATATTAATGGGTGAAATGGGTGGTTTTGAATGGGGTTCCATAGACCTGAAATCACCTGTTCCTCTTTAGCACCTCACTCTCAACACTGCTTGTTGGTGATGGGGGATGGTCAATTTGTGACTCCCACACCCTAAGACTGAAGGCTAATATTATCAACAATATTTACAGGGGCAATAAGCCCTCCCAGTATGCTGTACATCCTGAGAAATGAAGAGATTGCCAAGTTGCGACCTTTAATCTGAAAAGAGCACGAACAATGGTGGGCCTGTTAAGGGGCTTTTCCTGACTATATTTGGTCTGTTTCTTGGTGGCCTGAATTGATTGTGAGCTCTAAGTAAAAAAGTAAAGAAGTCTGAGTGATGGTGAGCCCTCCAGCTTGCATTGTCATTCAATAAGTTCATGGCTGATCTACCTCAGTCCCACCTTCCCACCCAGTGGAGATTTCAAGGATATGTTGGTCTGATCATGAACCCATTAAAAACAGAAATGGGCATCTTTGTTTAGAAAATGCCAAAAGCTGAGAATCCTCCAGAGCCAGTTTTCCTGATCTCGTCCTAAATGATCATCCCATTATTTTGAGACTGAGTCTGAACTCACTCATCAACAACAACCTGTATTTATATAGCACCTGTTCTGGGAGTAAGTCTCCCAAGGCGTTTCATGGAGGCATTATAAAACAAAAAATTCAACACCGAATCATACAGGACAAATGATCACATGTTTGATGAAAGCTGTGCATACACATGAATATACTAATTAGGGGCAGGATAGCCCTCCACTTGACCTTACTATTTAATAAGATCACAGCTGATCTGGTTACTCTGCATTCCTGCCTCCCTCTGCAAATCTTTCAGTGTTTTGCTTATTAAGAATCTGTCCCCTTCTGCCTTTAAAATATTTGAGGAGTCTGCCTCCACCCTTTTGAAAATTTGGCTTCCAAAACCTCTCCATGTTTGTGAGAGTTATCTCTTATCCCTTATCTCTGTCTTAAATGGGTGGCCCGTAATTTTGAAACAGTGACCCTGTGTTCTAGAGTTTCTTACCACAGGTTTTCTAAGGAGGATCGCAACAGAGAGAGAGAGAGAGAATCAGCAATGTTTAAGGAGGTAATTCCAGAGTTCAGGGACCATGAAAGCCTGACAGACAATGTTGGAGTGATTAAATTCAGAGATAATCAGGAGATTTTGGAGGATTGTACATATGCGTGTAGGAAATAGGAGCTCGAGGAGGTCTTTCAGCTCCTTGAGACCACTCTGCCATTCTAGATTGGGGTTGAACACGTATCTCAGTCTCATGTTGCCATGTTCACACCATACTCCATGATGTCATTAGTGTTTAGATATCTATTAATTCCTGTCTTGAGTATAATGGTTGAGCTTTCACAGCCTTTGGGATAGAAAATTCCAAACAATTACCACTCTGAGTGAAGAATGTTTCTGTTCCATGTACGGCAGTAACTGAGCCATGTGAGATTGGTCGTGTATCTGTGCTTTGACTTTGCCCTTTAACCTTGTGAGATGAGCATGCTGGTCCTTTTGAGAAGGCAGCATTAGACTTGCCTTTCGCACTGCCCTCTCCCCTGAATATGGCAGGTGTGCAAAAAACATACCAGATGTAGTCAGTAGAAGCTTGTTTCCTGACAGGGGGACCATCAACTCAATCTCTCCTCTGCCAACAGATTAAAAAATCTTTGATGGATAATGGGGTAAATGGATTGGGGGAGAGAGAGGGAGATAATTTGTCATTTTTATTGCGTCCTTCACTACCTCAGGACGTTTCAAAGTGCCGTCGAGCTAATGAAGTAATTGAATTGTAGGAAATGTGGCAGCGAGTTTGCAAACAGCAAGTTCTGACAGACGGTTAGCTGGTCTGTTTTTAGTAGTGTTAGATGGAGAATTGATATTCTGTATGGACCCTGGATCAAACTGCTCAGCTCTTCTTCAGAAGAGGACTAGGGGATCTCTTACATACCCCTGAAAGGACAGGTAGTTTCATTCTGAAAGGTAACATTACTGACAATGCAGCACTCCCACCCCCCCCCCCCCCCCCCCATAATGGAAGTGTGTAGTGATTTGCAGAGGTCACACAAGGCTGATTTAGAAAGATTTTAATAAGAAATGGATATTAGGGAATTGACAGTAGGCTGACTGACTGGAAATATAGGCGGAAGTGGGTACTGCTGATGCTGGAGACTATAGAGTCAAGATTAGAGTGGTGCTGGAAAATCACAACAGGTCAGGCAGCATCCGAGGAGCAGGAACATCAACGTTTCAGGCAAAAGCCTTTCATCAGGAATGAGGCTGGGAGCCTCAGGGGTGGAGAGATAAATAGCAGGGGGGTGGGGCTTTTGCTCGAAACGTCGATTTTCCTGCCCCTTGGATGCTACCTGACTTGCTGTGCTTTTCCAGCACCACTCTAATCTTGACTGGAAATATGGCGTGACACTGATGGCTGTTGTTAGGTATTACAGCATATAAGTGATATACCTTTATGGGACATGCCCATGATTTAACTACCATATAAGGAAAGTTCTGTGCTCCATTCATGCCCATCACTGTGGAAGGGGTTTCAATCTCATTCATACTAAGATCGGTTCATTCTAGAGTTCATACCAACTAAAAGAATGATCACATCACATGATGTCACACCAGAATTGGTATTGAATTGAAGAAAAGAAATTGATGGAAGAACTGACCACTGCACAGGGGTAAACTTCTTTAAGTTAGAAAATTAAATTTTAGTGTTCAAATCACCGATCGTCTGCATAAGGGTTTTCAGATTAGATTCCCTACAGTATGGAAACAGAGCGGCATGGTGGCTCAGTGATTAGCACTGCTGCCTCACAGCACCAGGGACCCAGGTTCAATTCCAGCCTTGGGTGACTGAGTGGAGTGTGTACATTCTCCCATGTCTGTGTGGGTTTTCTCCGGGTGCTCTGGTTTCCTCCCACAATCCAAAGAGGTGCAGGACAGGTGAATTGGCCATGCTAAAATGCCCATAGTGTTAGGTGCAGACTTCTCAATGCTGTTAGGCCCAGACAGTCAAGGGTAAATATAGGATAGGGTAGGGGAATGGGTCTGGGTGAGTTGCTCTTCGGAGGGTCAATATGGACTTGTTGGGCCAAATGGTATAACACTCTCAGCCTTCATCTTGTGAAGTTCTGTCTCCTTGTAGCATCACACACCAAGAAAAGCTTGTTATACCATATTCAAATTGCTTATGTTGAGCCTAGACTGGCAAGTAGATATCAGGAGCTGTAATAAAAGCTCATTGAATCCTTCAGGACAATGTGACTCACATCTCATTCATATGTTATGAGAGCTAACCTAATTCTCTCATCACAGTATCTGCTGCTTCTCCCCTTCTCACTATGGTGGCAATGTGATTGGAACTTCCAGTAGTTGCTTATAAAAGAATCTAAAGTGAAGGTTAGACAGCTCTGAATCATTATGTATTCAGATGATCAATCACAGTTTAATTGAGTTTACATGAATACAGATCTCCAATTTAAATAGCCAGGAAGCAGATTTACCTTCTTTTCAATTAAAGTCCATAACTTATGAACCTAAAAGCCTCCTATCTCTTTTGCAAAACTCAAAAAAAAAATTAAATTTCAGCTTCCCATCATAAAAGTTAAGATCCAGCAACTTAGATGATTTCTTTTTGTTGAACCACATATAGATTCCCTACAGCGCAGGAGGCCATTCACCCATCAAGTCTGCACTGACCCTCTGAAGAGCATGCCCCCAATACCCTATCCCTGTAACCTGCACATCCCTAGACACTACGGGGCAATTTGCCATGTAAAATCTACTTAACCTGAACATCTTTGGAATATAGGAGGAATCTTACAGAGGCACAGGGAGGACGTGCAAACTCCACACAGTCACTCAAGGTAGGAATTGAACCCAGGTCCCTGGCATTATAAGGCAGCAGAGCTAACCACTGAGCTGCCATCCCTCCCAAATAAAGGTTAAAAAGCAAAACAGCAGCTTAAAGTCTTCCAAGCAATAGTGAATGTCACAGGAGACTGTCGGTTTAATGACAGAGCGGCACGGTGGCTCAGTGATTAGCACTGCTGCCTCACAGCACCAGGGACTCAGGTTCAATTCCAGCCTCGGGTGACTGTCTGTGTGGAGTTTGCACATTCTCCCCATGTCTGCGTGGGTTTCCTCCGGGTGCTCCGGTTTCCTTCCACAATCCAAAGAGGTGCAGGACAGGTGAATTGGCCATGCTAAATTGCCCATAGAGTTAGGTGCAGAGATCTCAATGCTGTTAGGCCCAGACAGTCAAGGGTAAATATAGGATAGGATACGGTAGGGGAATGGGTCTGGGTGGGTTGCTCTTCGGAGGGTCAATATGGACTAGTTGGGCCAAAGGGCCTGTTTCCATACTGTAGGGAATCTAATCTAAAAACCCTTACGCAGACAGTCATTGATTTGAACACTAAAATTTAATTTTCTAACTTAAAGAAGTTTACCCCTGTGCAGTGGTCAGTTCTTCCATCAATTTGTTTTCTTCAATTCAATGCCAATACTGGTGTGACATCATGTGATGTGATCATTCTTTTAGTTGGTATGAACTCTAGAATGAACCGATCTTAGTATGAATGAGATTGAAACCCCTTTCACAGTGATGGGCATGAATGGAGCACAGAACTTTCCTCTATAGAGATAGTGGAGGATGAAATAGATCCATGACCAGTGAACAGATACACAACTGTTATACACTCGGTAGAGAATGCAAGTCAGAAATCCAGTCACACATTCCTGGATATCAGCAAAGGGTTCCAAGATATACAATGGCCCTGGTTGGATGAAGTCATTACCGATCATGATGCTACATTGAAAAGGAACAGAAGCCAGCTCAGACCAAAGTACAGCACACCAATCATATCAGGATATGAGGAAGAACACTCTGAAGCTGATTGATTGATTGATGCTGACTGACAGCAAGCAGCAGGAAGATAATCAAGTTACCAGCCAGAAACTTACCGAGAACAATACATACCTGTGCAGGTGGGAAGATGATTGTCAATGTAGGATGAGCTGTCAATTCTCCAGGACATTATCTTGAAATCTGAATGATCAATCTTCTCAATACTGTTCTTGCATCTCTGTAAATTTGTACAATTACCTATGTACAGCAATGCTATTCTAGGATTCCTTTCCTTTTTGAAAAGGGGGATGCTGTGTTCTCTTTCATGGCTAATGAGCAATATACCTTTCAGTGGGATGTTCTTGTGTCATCGCTGTATTGTGAGATGTGACCTAATGGTGTGAAATTCTTAGTCTCTATCTTACTGGGTCCCTTTCCTCTTGTATTGCTGAGGTAAGCTTGTGACAGTGCATCTGAATTACTTTACTTGAGCCCACACAGGCAAGTGCCTGTGCTTATTTTATACTTGTGTATATACAGGAACTGTAATAAAATTTAATTGCGTACTACATGACCTATATACAGGAGTGAACATAATTTGGAGATGCCGGTGTTGCTCTGGGGTGTACAAAGTTAAAAATCACACAACACCAGGTTATAGTCCAACAGGTTTAATTGGAAGCACACTAGTGAACAAAAGTATCACATCACGACAGTTGAGATTCTTCAGCTATCAGGGTTATCGCTTCAGTCGGTGTCACTGAGCTGAGAGAAGCTTTGAAATAATCTACCCCAAGGCTGAGCGGTGGCTCAGGCTCATCCATCTCCAAAGTGCCTGAAGACTGGGAAATAAGATACAGAAATAGCTTAGCACATTGGGAAATGATGGGTGAATCCACTTTGGGAAATGGGTACACCCTCAGTGGAAGGTTGCTTAAAGGGAGGTTGTTGGCAGCTTAATCTGCAGGACATTTCTAAAGGAAATTGTATTTAAAAAAAAATTGCAGGGATAATGGAGAAGGGCCAGGGAGGAGCTAGTAGCAGCACAATGGGCAGAATAATTACCTTTTCTGCCACATCACCTGAGAAGCATTGCATGAAGAGACAGAGCCTGTTTTATATGGGGAGAACAGGGAAGTTAATATTGAATTTCTCTTAAAAAAAAAAATTGGCTAATTAGCCGTCACAAACATCCGCAGTAACAAATGGCATCAGCTATCCACACACTTCCCTGTGAATGCACATCTTGTGCTTGATGTTGCAAACAATGTTTTTCCCATCCTGTACACAAGGGGGAGGCAGAGGTCTTTACTTGTGAAATGTGTTTGCTTCACATTTGCAATACCAGTTCAGTAGCTGATACACCGCAGCGGGAATAGCTCTTAACCTGTTATGCTGCAGAATATTATGTCACATACTTCTAATGCATTGGAGTTGTTCCATTTTTAGTTACTTCCCCTCTGGTGACAGATCTTTCCCCAGCAGTACTGTGCCATAGCGAGGTACAATGACAGACCTGTCCCCACCAGTACTGTACTCCAGTGTTAGACAGTGACAGATCTGTTTCCTGCACCCCCCACCCCGCACCACAAAAGGTGCCCCAGTGTTATACAACGACAGACCTGTCCCCCCCAGTACTGTATCCCAGTGTCATACAGTGACAGACTTGTTCTCACCATAAGTTACCCCAGTATTAAATCTCTCCCTCTTCAAATACATTCTTAAAAAAACTTGCCTGTTTGAATAAGCTTTTAGTCACTGTCGCAACTTCTCTTTACCTGTTTTTATTGGAAACATGGTTTAACTTAGATTTCCTCAGAGCCCTAACTATCCACAGATTGTCCTAAGGGTGATGTCTGCACTTACATGCACTGTGATGCTGTGCACTTGCAGTCTGGGACATTTCCTGGGTAGCTAATGGAATTTCATGCTCTTTCACCATTGTAAGATGAGTTCTAGTAATCCAGAGGCCCTTGCCTGGTCTGGCCTATTTTTTCAAAGTGTTGGCACTATCTGACCTGACTGAATGGCCTCCTTTCTGTGCTGTAGAATTCTACAATAGGGCTAATGCACTGCATGTGTTCCTAAATACTTTATACACACTCGATATATATTTAAAGAAGCATGTAAGTGCTTTGGAGGCAGGTTTACTAGGATTGATACCTGGAATGAGTGGCTTGCACTATGAGAAAGTTAACCAAACTGGACTTGTTCCCACTGGAGTTTAAATTAGTGAGGGGTGACTCGATCATGCAGTTCTGTCGCTGTGTAACACTGGGGGACTTGATTTGAAGTGCATAAGATCTGGAAGGTCCTAACAAAACAGATGTGGACAAGTTGTTTCTTTTTGTGGGTCAGTTCAGAACTAGGGGCACTGTTTTAAAAATTAGGGAATCACCCTTTTGGGACAGTGATGAGGAGAATTTTCTTCCCTCGGATTGTTGTGCAACTTGGGAACTCTGCCTCAGAAGATGGTGGAGGCGACATTATTAAGCATTTTCAAAGAAGAGGGTGGATAGCTTCTTGTTTGGAATCAGAGGTCAATGGGGCAGATGGGAATGTAGAATTCGAAGCAAGTAGGTGAGCCATCAGCAGAGTCGAGGGACAGAATGGCCTGGCCTCCTCATTCTCCGATTTCATATTGAATCTCTGAAAGATAAGGCCAGCAGCAAATAATTATGGGTTGAGAAATCTTGGAGGTGTTCCTGGGTTTGGTTCACTGATTTCCATGAACAGCTGAGAACAAATACTAGCTCTCACGACTCCAGAGGTAGCAGCAATTTGAGTCAGTACCTGGAATGGTATGAGTATTGTCATTACATATCAGAAAGAGGGAGACACGCACTGCGGAATCTCTGTAAATGTCAGTGCAGTCAGTTTATTCCTGCTTTCATTTTTTTTGACTGCCTTTCTGGATCCTGTTTAATGGGATGTACTGGCCAATTCTTCAGCCTTTCCATTTGAGCCTTTTTTCTTGTTGCCATGGTCGAACTGAAGAACAGTGACAATGGAAAGACCTTGCATGGTTCTGTGCTTGATCACGCCTCGAAAACCTCCCGACCCACTTTGGAGCCCAGTCACAGCCGTCACTTCTAGAATGCTGCATGCGATCCTGGTCGCCCTGCTATAGGAAGGATGTTATTAAACTAGAAAGGCTACTGAAAAACTTACCAGGATGTTGCCGGGACTGGATTGTTGAGTTGTAAGGAGAGGCTAGATAGGTTGGGGGCTTTTTTCCCTGCAACATCGGAGGCTGAGGGTTCACCTGATTGAGGTTTATAAAATCATGAGGGGCATGGATAGGACAAGTAGCCAGGGACCTTTTTCAAGGTTATGGCAGTTCAAAACTAGAGGGATTAGGTTTACAGTGAGAGGGGAAAGATTTAAAAGGGACTTAAGGGGTAACTTCTTCAAGCAGAGGGTGGTATGTGTATGGAATGAGGAAGTGGTGGAGGCTGGTACAATTACAACATTTAAAGGATATTTGGACAGGTACATGAATAGGAAGGGTTTAGAGGGATATGGGCCAAACAAGGCAAATGGGACTAGATCAGTTTAGGAAACCTGGGCAGCATGGATGGGTTGGACCAAAGGGTCTGTTTCCATGCTGTGTGACTCTATGACTATGCATATCAGACACATGGTCGACATAATCCACATGGTCATTGGACCCATTTATATTTTATACGGCAAAGAGTTTGATTCATTAAGATTCCACACATTGGGCATGAATGGACTGCAGTGGTTCGAGAAGGAATCTCACCTGCTCCAGGACAACATCTGACAGGCAATAAATGTTGGCCCAGCTAATGATGCCCACATCTTCTGAATGACTGAAAAAGGGAACGTATTTTGTCCTTTTGAAGTTTTAGAAGGAGAACCATATTCTAGTTTCCCTGTTGTATCAGTAGTAGCATCAATCAGATGGAATAAATCGAGAACAGTACCTGACTGGGGAGATTACCTATAATCATCCCAACTTCAATATTTCTGAGAAATTAGCTTGTACGGCAGGCAGAACCACCCACAAAAAAGATTGCTGAGCTAGAATAGTGAATTTTAATTAGTAGAGAGCTGCAGGTTGGAAAGGGAAAGTCACAAGAATACAAATTGAATGTATCTTTCTGATTTTCTTGGAATGTAACTCAAAAAAAAGTATTGACTTTTTGATCCAGACTCATTGACTTTCATGTGTTCATTGCAGTAAGCATCATTGAAGACCAAGGAGTGTAATTATTGACTGAATATTAACCCATACTTACAAAGATACAAATTAGGAGCAAAAAGTGGACTATATGCCCTTCACTCTCCTACTCATTCAATGAAATAATTGTGGATGTGCTTGTAATCTCAACTCAACTCAATTTAAAACTTGATATTGGTTTATTTTGACGGGTTCAAGACAAAAAGCTTCAATAATGTCTCTATTTTCAATAAAAAATACTCAGACACTTCAGCATCAAGATCTGACCTCGACTTAACGGTATCCATCAGATGGATTTCACTGTAATTTTTATCCTTTTGTTTAAAAAATCTGAAAGCCTTAGTTAAAAGGCTGGTTTTTAAATTTTCAGTTGTTAATTGTCACTGAACCAATCATTTCCAAGAAAGACAGAAAATATCACCATAACTTTACCTTATACGTCACTCCTAGCTGAAATTACTGTTCATCCCTTAAGTCCTTTAGTCTCCTACTCACAGTAAGATAATTGTGGATGTGATTGTAATCTCAACTCTGTATTGCCACCTACTCCCTACAACCCTTCACTGCCTTAATTAACAAAAATCTATCATTTCACCATAAAAGATATTCAGAGGCACTGCTTCCACTGCAGAGAGTTGCAAAGACTTTCAACCTTCTGTGGGATAAAATTCCTCCTTATCACTGTCTTAAATGGGTAACCCTTTGTTTTTAAACAATGATCCCTAGTACTAGATTCTCTCACAAGAAGAATCATTGTTTCCTGGTGCACCCTGTCAAAATCCTGCAGGTTCTCAAATGTTTCAATCAAGTCACTTCTTCCTTTTTGAAATTCTAGCAGATACAAGGCTAGCTTGTCAAACCTTTCCTCATAAGACAACCTGGTCCACATATGCCTTCTCTGAACCACCCCCAACTGCTTTACATCCCTTCTTAAATAAAGTGACCAATATTATACTTAAGATGTGGTCTGACCAATGCCCAGTCCAGGAGTGTGACCATTGGCTGAATACAGAAAGCTGATAATAGAACATAGAAGAGTACAGAACAGTACAGGCCCTTCAGCTCTCGATGTTGTGCCGGCCCTTTATCCTACTCTAAGATCAGAGTAACCAACATACCCTTCGTTATACTAACTTCCATGTGCCTATCCAAGAGTCGCTTAAATGTCCTGAATGTATCTAACTCTACTACCACTGCTGGCAGTGCATTCCACACATCCGCCACTCTCTGAGTAAAGAACCTACCTCTAACATCTCGCCTAAATCTTCTTCCAATCAACTTTAAATTATGCCCCCTCATGATAGGTATTTCTGCCCTGGGAAAAAGTCTCTGGCGATCCACTCTATCTATGCCTCTCAACATCTTGTACACTTCTATCAAGTCACCACTCATCCTTCTTCACTCCAATGAAAAAAGCCTTAGCTTTTCATGCAAGCTGATCTCCACCACCTCCATGATCCCCAAACACCAAACCAAGGATTGTTGATAGGACTTCCCCCTAGACGGTTGGAACCAAATTTCTTCCATTCAGTAAATGAAGTACATTAACTCATACAATGTTAAGCAGAGGTCTTGACGATCCATGAATTGTTTTAATTATAGAAATAAGCTAAAGTGTTTTCAGTTCCAGAGGCTTTGGTAAACAAAAACAGAGATAAAGGTCATTGTCAGAATGAGAGGTAACATGATGGAAAAATATATTTCATGCAGCAAGATGATAGGGTAAATCAACAAGGTCTTTTCCCAGGGAGGGAGTCTCCAAAATGAGAAGGCATAGGTGTAAGGTGAGAAGGGAAACATTTAAAAGGGACCTTAGGGGCAACTTTTTTCACACACAGCGTGGTGGTGTGTATTGAGTTGCTAGAGGAAGTGGTATAAGCTGGTACAATTACAGCATTTAAAAGGCATCTGGATCGGTATTTGAATAGGAAAGGTTTAGAGGGATATGGGCCAAATGCTGGCAAATAGGATGAGACTAGGTTAGGGTATCTGGTCGGCATAGATGAGTTGGACAAAAGGGTCTGTTTCTGTGCTGTGTATGTCTATGACTCTATGATATGATTTGGAATTTGCTACCTGAAAAGACACTGGAAGTGCAGGGAATACAGTGAATTGGATATTGCTTTCAAAGAGATTTTATAAGTTGTGAACCAGTCATTCTGTGCTTCCTGAAAGTAAATGAAAGTACCTGGAGAACGAAGTCCTAACAAGCCAAAGGATCAACCCAATGAGCCCTTGGACAGGAACCATTGAACTGCCTACCCAGTCTTTCCCTTTGGCCGTGACACCCATGTATTTTCGGTGTGTGCTTGTATATGCGTGTAGGGAGAGTTAACAAGAGGTTAGTGTTTTAATTGGTAGAGTTGCATATTATTAATCATTGATTACCAGTAGCTAGAATTGATTTACTTGTTTGAATAGTATTTCTCGTCAAGAACAGAAACCTGTTCCTTGTTTTCTGTTAACCTAGTTCAAAAGGACGGGTAAATTGGGGAATTTTGAGTACTTTTATATTTAGTTTTGTCACAGCTCTGGGAATGGTGGGTTATGATTTGCAGCGCACTAATCCAGGAAAGTGTAATAAGACATAGCATTGCACATTAAGAACATCAGAACTAGGAATCAGAGTAGGCAATTCAGCTCCTCAGGCCTGGTCTGCCATTTGATATGGACATGTTTGATATCACAGAATCCCTACAATATGGAAGAAGACCATTCAGCCCGTCAAGTTCACACCGATCTTCCGAAGACCATCCCACTACAGACACACACCCCTGCCCTTTCCCTGTAACCCTGTATTTCTCACAACTAATCCACCTAGCCTGCACATCCTTGGCCACTATGGGGAAATTTAGCATGGTTAGTCCACCTAAAGTGCACATCTTTGGATTGTGGGAGGAAACCAGACCACCCAGAAGAAGTCCGTGCAGGCACAGGGAAAAGTGTAAACTCCACACAGACAGTTGCCCGAGGCTAGAATTGAACCCAGGTACCTGGTGCTGTGAGGTAGCAGTGCTAACCACTAAGCCATTGTGCCACCCATAAATCACTTTGGCCTTAACTCCACTTTCCTGCTTGCTTCCCCGAAGCCCTCGACCTAATTAGAAATCTGTCTATCTCCTCCTTAAATTTACTAAATGTCTCATCTACAGGTCTCTGGGTTAGTAAATTCTATAGATTCATGATCGTTTGGGAGAAATAATTTCTCTCTACTATCTCTAGTCCTTATCCTAAAATGATAACTTATTGCAGATTACCCACATGAAGAAATATTTCTCCACATCCATTTTGTCTGACCCCTTTAACATCTCATGTACCTTAATTGGATCTCCTCTCATTCTTCTAATCTCCAGAAAGTATCAGCATAAACTGCACCATCTGTCTTTGTAAGACAAACCCCTTATCAATTTTTGAGAAGATTTGTAGCTCAGGTTGATGATAAGTCTGTAAGTTAGCTTGCTGAGCTAGTAAGGTTTATTTTCAGACCTTTCGTCACTATGACTAGGTAACATCATCAGTGAGATTCTCTGGTGAAGCGCTCGTGGTATGTCCCATCTCTCTATTTACAGGTCTTGGTTTCTTAAGGTGGGTGATGTCATTTCCTGTTCTTTCTTTTCAAGGGAAGGTAGATAGGATCTAAATTGATGTGTTTATTGATGAAGTTCTGGTTAGAATGCCATGCCTCTAAGAATTCTCATGCGTGTCTTTGTTTCACCTGTCCTAGGGTGTGTGTGTCGTCCCCATCAAAGCAGTGTCCTTCTTTGTCTGTATGTATAGAAACTAGTGATAGTGGGTTGAGACTTTTGGTAGCCAATTGGTGTTCATGTATCCTGGTGACAAGTTTCCTGCTAGTCTGTCCAATGTAGTGTTTTTTACAGTCCTTGCCTGGTATCTTGTAAATGACATTAGTTTTGCTCTTAATATCTAATGGATCTTTTCGGTTCATTAGTTGCTGTTGAAGTGTTTTGGTAGGTCTGTGGGCTACTATGATGCCAAGGGGTCTGAGTAGTCTGAAAGTCATTTCTGATATGTCTTTGATGTAAGGTAATGTAGCTACAGTTTTTGGTTGCTTTATGTCTGCTTGTTTGGGTTTGTTTCTGAGGAATCAGCAGATTGCATTTATTGGGTACCCGTTTTTCTTGAAAACGTTGTATAGATATTTTTCTTCTGCTTTTTTAGTTCTTGGGTCCTTCAGAGTGACGTAGCTCATTGAAATAATGTCTTGATGCAGCTCTGTTTGTGAGTATTGGGATGATTACTTCTGAAGTTAAGTATTTCTGTAGATGCTGGTTTGAAGTTCTCCATTAACTGTACGTTCAGCTGTCACGTCTAGGAATGGGAGTCAGTTGACATTCTCCTCTTTTGTGAATTTAATGCCTGTCAGGATATTGTTGATGGTGTTGTATGTTTCCTCTAATTTGTTCTATTTTGTGATCACAAAGGTGTCACCTACGTAGCGGACCTGAAGTTTGGGTTGGATAGATGAATCTCTGGAATGAATCTAATGAACTGACTCAATTACAACTACCTATTAAAATTGGTTCTTCCGAGTGTGGATCATTTCTGCACAGTTCCTCATCAGGAAAAGTGCCTGTCAGAAGGATTGTAGCCTTACAAACAGAATATCTGATCCTGACTCTGTCAAAGAGGGATTTTTGTTGAGCCTTTTTCTGTCATTATGCCATAGTTAAGAGTGGGAAACATCAATTGAGGTTTAATTGTGTTGCCTTGCAGAGTTTTGACCCCCCCCCCCCCCCCCCAACACACACACACACACACACACACAGCGAGGGAAGAACACACACACACACAGAAAGTAATGAGGATGATATATTGAAGCCTGGGAATATGACAAGAGTTACTGCCCACACATTCTATCCTATGTCTGTGTGCATTACAAACATACATTCCCCACTTGCTGCCTGTGAAAGACAATGAGGGAAAACCGAACTGGGAGTTTCCTCTTCGACCCACATAGGCAACCAGTCCAGACGGTCACGTTGGCCTAGATTTACATAACAGGATATTTAACCCGCTGTAAGAAATGATCTGCGGCTCGGGAAATCAGCAGTCGCTCAAAGGAATTTAGTCGAACCACATGCACTGCAAGAGTCGTCAGGCTCTTCCTTGAGCCCATGGCTCAATTGTTAGTGAAACTAGAACAGCCAATCTAGTTCTGCCCTGTCACAATAAGCAAACTTGATTGTGTGTTTGTAATAAGTAGCCCAGATAAATGAAATCTGGTCTGTTCAATATTTTCTAAACCTCAAGCCAATCACCACCAAGTTGACACTTCTTTGAGATTATCTGGGTAAAAGAGGTGTTTCGTATTAGAAATAAATTTTACTTTACTTCCTTTTCAAAGCCTCATGCACATGTGGAGACCAGTGAGGAGACTGTCACTGTCATTGTCATTGTTAGCAGCAACACGTATTGCTATCCATGGATCCTTATATTCCTAAATAGACATTGCTGCCAAGCACTAGTTCAATGTCACTGTCTCTAGTGCCCTTTCTAGCTTGTCATAGAGTTAAACAGCATGGAGACAGATCCTTCAGTCCAACTCGTCCATGTCCTCAATTAATCTGGTCCCACCTGCCAGTATTTGGCCCACATCCTTGTAAACCCTCCTTATTCATAAACCCATTCCAGATGTCTTTTAAATGTTATCATTGTACCAGCCTCCAGCACTTCCTGTGGCAGCTCATTCCATACATGAACCACCCTCTGTGTGGAAAAACTCTGAGCATATTTTAATGGTCCTATGAGTTGTTGATGGTTTTCTGACTCCTTGCAAGATGGAAAACCTTTTCCATTTCTGGCCACATTTGCCTATGATCCAACAGCCTTTTACTTTATTGTTCACTTGTGGGATGTGAACATTGCTGGATTGGCCAGCATTAATTGCCTATCCATAATTGCCCTTAAGATGGTGGGATACCCTCTTGAAGCATTACCACGTTCTCCCCGTGTCTGCGTGGGTTTCCTCCGGGTGCTCCGGTTTCCTCCCACAGTCCAAAAGATGTGCAGGGTCAGGTGAATTGGCCATGCTAAATTGCCCGTAGTGTTAGGTAAGGGGTAAATGTAGGGGTATGGGTGGGTTTCGCTTCGGCGGGTCGGTGTGGACTTGTTGGGCCGAAGGGCCTGTTTCCACACTGTAATGTAATGTAATGTAATGTAATGTAATGTAATCTAATCTAATCATCTCTGTGGTGTAGTTAAACTTGATTTAAAATTTTACTTAGTTTCTCTTTGTTTACCGGATGACTTGTTGCGCGTGATATTGCACACTTCTAATTTTGAAGAAAAACCCTTTTATGTATATCTATTTGCCTTTGTACACAAAGTAGGCCACTCTTGCTTCCAATTCTTAGGGTTTCCTCTTTCGATTTTGGATATTTACACATTTTGACTTATCCATATACACTTGTGATTTATCCACCAGTTTCCGCAGCATTGTGCAATTGGTCTGTTCCAAACTTTTCTGCCGTTTTATTAAAGTTCCAGTCTTGCATTACCAGATATTTGGCACTTTTGGTCCAATTGAAATGTTGTAGTGTTGAGGTGATTATTTCTCAGATGATTTCTCACTCGGAAGCCTATTACCATTTTTGCCCATTACCATTTTTGCCCATTACCATTTTTGCCCATTACCAATTTCACCATTAATAACTCACGCTTCCTCTTTGATATGACGGCCACAAAATTATTGCAGATTGATGGGGGAGGATGTCTTAACTGCAGGCCATCTTGGTCAAGATTTGCAGCACAGACTTCTATCTTTGGGAAGTTGTCTCATCCAGAAACACTGGCTGTCCTTCTGGCATCTGCAGAGTTTGAAGGTGTCCCAGTTATTGTCACAGCCAAAAGTGACACTGATGCATTTCCTGTGATTTGTGTCTGAATTGTTATTGTCTAGACATATGCTTTGAGAGGCTGATTTTACAGTGCTCACTCTCACATTAGCTGAATGGGCAGGATTTGTAGTAGTCTATTTCAAAATCTTTTAACTATCACATCTAACAGCTGGATTCTGCCACTCTCAGTTTCTCACTCTTGCATAATGCACATTGTAGGATACTGCTACATTTTTCCCCCTTCATAGGATCACTCTGTATCTTGTTCATGAAAAACCTGAGCAATCTTGAGCCGTTCTGTTCTCTTCTACTTCTGTTCTCACTGTATAATAGCTCATATTTCTACAGCAATCAGTTCTCAGGACATTCACATCTTCTGCAAGCCATTGACTATTGGCTGGCAGATGGTGAATACCTGGATTCAACAAGTTGGAAACATGCATTTAGTTTTATCATCTCATCTCCCCTTCTTCCTCTATCAACCTCTGTTACAGAACTGAGCAAAATTGTTGCCTGGTAGCACTTGGAAACCAGCCCATTAATTACAGCGCCTCGGAGATTGGATTTCTTCCAGATTTATCTTTTCTGATTTAATCCTACATCACAACACTTGGATCTGTTTCCACCTGCAACTTGGAGAATTGAAACAAATGGAAATTCGCTTTAAATTTTAAAAGCATTTCCCAGAATGTATATGGGACACACACACAAGGCTCAACCATGTTAAGTGTTTCCAACACTCCTACATCAGGTCAAGTATTGGAAACAAATCTTAAATTGTATCGGTAAGCTATATGCATTGAAAGGTTTCAGTTGACTCCGTTGTTAACAAAAGCTCCTTAATCAGATTAAATAATCCTCCTTTTCCTTTAGTGTTTGCAAGGAACTTGAGTTTTTCCAGAATAATAACCTTAACTATTTTAGCACTCATTCATTTAACTGAATTAATTGAGGATGTTTTCAGATTATAAGTACTGCACTCATCTTTCTTGATTAAGGGGCAATCTCATTGAGATATTTAATATGATTGAAGGACTTACTCGATAGAAAGGAACCATTTGCCCTGGTGGGAAGGAGTCCAGAACAAACGACACAGGTTTAACTTCAAGCCAGCATATTCAGGGATAAAGCCAAGAAACACATAAAGTGGAGTGAAAATCTGGAACTTTCTTCCCTATGGTAATGAGTTGGTGGTGGTGTGTTGGTCAGTTGAAAGTTTCAAAGCCATGATTGATGGTCAAGGCTATTACGGAATAAGGAGTAAAATCAGATAGATGAAATTGAGATCCAGAAAATCCATGATTTAATGAAATGGTGATATAAACTCAGGATGCTGAAAGATTTCCTTCTGTGTTTAAACACTCAGGTGTCCTTTGAGAGAAAGCATACCGAGTCCACCAACACGTTAGGGTTAGGTCCCTTTAGATATCAGTGGCCATTGCAGGGATAGGGTGTATCAACCTCTCTGATAATGATAGTTTGATTTTATTTTGGTTAAGTTTCTATTAACTGTAGGTAGATTTTGTTCCAATACCCCACCCAGGGCTGTCTAATTTGTTTAAGTCTTTTTTTTTTAAGGAGTGGAAAGAAGGAACAGGTTCAGGCACTGGACCATGTGGGGAATTGTTGTACCCAACTGCATGCCCCTATTCTGTGGTTACATCTGCAACCTGGTGCCCTTGGAGGGGGCGAGAGAGAGAGAGAGAGCACGGTGCCCATCAGAACACTCCAGACCTTCTGCAACCAATGGGCACCATGAGTGTTGGGGTGCATCCTCATCCCTGAACTGATATGTTATTTAGAAGCTTTTTATTTAAAATAATGAGCTAATGGGGTTGTATTTTAAAATTAGTAGAAAGGAGAATTCATGGTAGCATTTTATCCCAATCACTAGCCACCACTGTTTGGTACCTTTACGTAGGACTGTGCCAATGATCAATTTATTGAAAAGGGTTAAGGAGATTTTTGGGAGAGCACTCAAGGTTTACCTTTGGATTAATAGGATGAGGTGACATTTCCTCATTGATACTCCAGTTTGATAATTTGCATTCAATCTTTCCTCTTTCAGAATCTGCATTGCTAAGGAGCAGAAATGCTCCATTAAAGTTTGAGCAGGTGCCATTAAATCTTCAAGCTTTCTTTGCTTAGTTTATATATTTTTCAAACATATTTAACCTATTTTGCCTCATCAGTCTGTTCAGAGATGTTATGACACAGCTCTAGAGTAGGTGAGACTTGGTCCAGGGGTAGGGATACTGCTATAAGAGCCCCTTCTTTGCTGAGTTTAAGGTTCCGTAAAATCTTGCCAGTCGAACTCCATTTAATGGTCCTTCCTGCAGTGTTTCTACAATAACAATATGGACTTTTATCCAGTCAAAAATATGTTTTCTAATATTAGGGAAAGGAACTAGACTGATGAAGTCAAGCAGATTTCCAGGAAAGCCTCTTGTGTATGTCTCTCCCATTGCTGAAGATGATAAAGTGATTGCAGTAAAATAAGCGGTGAAGCTTTCAAATGACTGATCAAATGGTTCCCTCTGGAGATGGAAACATACTGCCCTTATCTCATGTGGGTCTCTATGCAATGTTAGACCTATACCGTCATGTTTGACTTCTAACTGCCTCTAGCGTGACCTGGTAAGACACCCATTTCATTAAAGCCAACAATCCAGGATGGACAATAAACAGTAGGCTTGCTAATGCTGCCCACATTCTGAGAATGATTTTTTTAAAAAATAAAAAGCCTGCGTGATTATCTATGCATGTGTGTGGGTGTCACATTCACACGCAGATGGATTTGTAAACAACAATCCATGAGTGCTGAGTGCTTGTCTGAGTGCCTTTAAAAGTCTATTGTAGCAATTTTAAACCGAGCTGCTTGTCTCACGCTGATGAGTTTGGGTGAAATTTGGGTTTTCCACCCTCAATTTTTCATTGTATGTGGGGATTCACTTCAGAGGGAGTCTGAAACAGGTGTTCCTCCTGATCCAATGGTTTTCCTATCCATGTGATCAGATCAAGCTTAGCCCCATCTGACTCCCAGGTATTCTTAGTTCAGGTATCAGGGATGTACTATGTATATCTAAGTGAATGTGTTTTTTTTCTGCCAGTAAATATCTAAGCGTGCTTATTGTGAATGTCTTTGTGATTCTCTCTATGTAAAACTCTTTAGCGTATATCACTGCTAGTATGGACCTGCCAGACTAAATAGCCTGTTTCTGTACCATCAGATTCTGTGTTTCCAGCTGCATTTGTTTCTCTATCTGTAGCTGTGCTTCTTCCTGATGGTATGAGTTGTGATTGTTGTTGGCAAGGCCAGCATTTGTTGCCTATCCCTGGAATTGATTGGCTTTCTCGGCCATTTCAGAGAGGACTGCTAATTGTCAATCACATTGCTATGTGTTTGAGTCACATATAGGCAAGACTGGTTAAGGATGGCAGATTTCCTTCCCTAAAGGACATTAGTGACAAGATGGGTTTTCAATCACACAGTCACTTTTGCACCAAGATGGGATTTGAATGTATCCCCTCAAACATTAGCCTGGGACTCTAGATTATTGGCTTGTAACATTACTAGTACCCCACTGCCTTCACTTAAGTGTGTGCCTGCTGTGTACACTCTGCAGTGTGTATCACTGTGTATATAAGAAATAGGAGGAGAAGACCATACTATATGTCAAGTCTGGTCTGCTATTCAAGATTAAGATCGTGCTGATGTGCTGCCTCCATTCCACTTTGCTTGTTTCCCTACAACTCCAATCCCTGACAGGCCAAATCCCTATCTCCAATCCTAAGTATACTCAATGACAGAGGTTTCACAGTCCTCAATTCCAAAGACTCTAAACCCTATCAAAGAGGTCTCTACATAGGAATAGGAGTAGACCATCTAGCCCATTCTAGATCATGGCTGATTGTCTTCTTGATGTCATTCTCCTGCACTATCTCGTCTCAATGTCCATAGTCTCCAGAAATCAACTATTTTCTGTCATAAACACACTCTGTGATTGTGCTCCCATAGCCCTCTGGGATAGGAACTTCCAAAAGTTCCCCACTTTCTGAGGGAAGAAATCCCCATTTAGCTCACTCTGTCTCTTATCCTGAGATTGTGTTCCTAGATCTAGAGTTGTCAGCTAGGGAAAACATCCTAACTCCATCCACCCTGTCAGAAATTTGTAAGGTTAAATCAGATCACCTCATTATGCAAAGCTTTGGAGAATACAGACCTCCTTATAAAATAATACCACAATCCCAAGGATTAATCTGGTAAGCCTCTGCTGTACTCTGTCTATAGCAGGTATATCCTTCCTTAGATAAGGCAAAGTATACAATACTCCATCAAGGCTCAATACAATAGCAGCAAGACATCTTTTTGATTTCAGTACTCAAATCTCCTTGTGATAAGAGCCAATGTACCATTTATCTTCCAAACTGCTTGCTGACCTGCATGCTGGCTTTTAGTGACTTAGGACCAAGGACACCCAGATCCCTTTGGACCTGCACTTCACAATGGTCCAGCATTTCAGAAACAATCTCATTTTCTGTTTTATTTTACCGCGTACATAACGACATATTCAATCAAATGATACTCCATTTACCATGTCCTACCCTATTCATTTCAGTTCTGCCAAAGTGCTATTGAAGTCTCCTGCACCCTCTACACAGCCTACATTCCTACTTTGTTCTGTGTCATCGACATATTATTACATTTGGCCTCCACGTGTATCCATGTAGCCTGTGTGTATAGCGTGTTTCTGAAGTGTGTCTGTGTGCAGTGTGTACAGTATATAGAGTACGTCTGTATCTGTTTGCATGTTTTTGTGTATGTTGTGCATATCTCTGTGTGCAATGTGTTTCTGTGCACACCTGTATGTCTGTGTCCACTCTATTTTATGTGTGTCTCTGTGCCCACTCTATGTTGTGTGTGTTTCTGTGAACACTGAGGTGTATTTGGAGAAGGATAGATCCGAATAGTCCAGGGGCATGTGCTCGCAGCCGCAGTTCCTCTCCCTTCCTCTTGGCACTACTTCGATCTTTAAGCTTCATCCAAATCTCACTCACGTACAATTGCGTAGCAGTTTGGGAGAAGCTGCACAAGCGGCAGGAGGCTCGGAGAGTGACCCAGTCCTGCACCTTTCCTGCTCCGGGGATTGAGAAGCCGGGGCTCCATGTGGAGCAGCTTCGAGACATATCCAGGGAGCTGGTGCCAAGCTGGAAACTGCCCGATGCTCCCTGACGGGTCGTTTTCTCTTTGGGAGACAGGGGACTCTCGGTAGAGGCTGCCCGTGTTGCTGAGCCCGGGAGGACGAGAAGTTCCAGCCCGGGCTGGTCTCCGTGAGCAGGAGCAGGAGCTGGAGGAGAGTGGGCCAGTGGGAGGGTGCTCCGGGAGAGATGGTCTGGATAAGGAATGCCTGGGAGCCTGTGCGAAACGGTGTGCAAGCAGCGTGCTCCCCAGCCCGGCGCTCTCTAAAGCCGGACTGCTAGAAGCTGAGAACACAGGCAAGGAGCCTGCACTTGCCCTTTTACTGGAATTAACAGCGGCATTCACCCCCTGGACTTTTTCAGAGAGAAAGGGAAGACTTTTTTTCCGACTTGTCTTCAAAGGGGCGTCTGTGTGAAGCAGCTTTGCAACCTCCGAGCTTCGAACAGGAGCATCTAAAAGCTGGGATCTTCCTGTTCATCAGTGTCTGGGATCGGGGATGTCCCTGGTCCCTGGTGGGAGGGAGGGAGTTCCCTGATGTTTTGACTCGATCCCTGATGTTTTGACTTGACCCCCGACTCCCAGTTTTGTTTCTCTTTGAAGAGGGCAGCTTGTCTTCTCCATGTTTTTTTGTTAATTTGCACTCCTGACCCGGGTTTGATTTTGTTACCCCCCCCTCTGTCTGTCTGGTGAATGCTGCCCCTCAGGCGGGGATATGGCAGCGGCTCTTGCCAGCTCCCTGATCCGGCAGAAGCGGCAGGCGAGAGAGAACAACGCCGACCGAGTGTCAGCCACCAAGCGCAGGAGCAGCCCCAACAAAGCCAAGAAGTCCCTGTGTGAGAGACACGGCCTCGGGGTCTTCTCCAAAGTCAGGTTCTGTAGCGGCAAAAAGAGACCAGTCAGGAAGAGAGCAGGTTAGTGTTAACTCTTCCTCTGCCGCTGAACGCCGTTTGTCCACCGTTCTCTCCAGTTCCCCGCATGTTTCCAGTTGAAACCCTTGGAAGACCTTTTGTGGAATATTCTTCAAAGTGCATGTACTGGTCTCAAACTAGTTAATGCTGTGTGTGGGGGGATTGGGGCGAGGTGGGGTGGTGCTGTTGAAGGTGTGACATTGTAAACACAGGAAGCCGGATAGAACGTGCACACCTATGAGTTTCTAGGTTCAAAACCTTTCTTTCTCGTTTCCTTCTCCTTTCACACACTTGCACTCTCTCTCACAAGCGTACACACTCAGTCTCTCCATCTCCCTCATTCTCACTTCTCTCTCTAACACCACTTTCACGTACTTTCTTTCTCATGTTTCTCCTTCCCCATCCCTCCCTATCCTTCCCCATCCCTTTCTTTCCCTATCCTTCCCCATC
>NC_057722.1:62621455-62654890 GCF_004010195.1 Chiloscyllium plagiosum
TCGCTATATTTGTCACTTATCTCACCACTCTCCCCCCGCCACCCCTCCCCCTCATTCCCGCACTGTCTCTCATGTATGGACTCATTTTCTTTCCCTCTCTATCTCTCTCTATCTCTCTCTCTCCCATTCACTCTCACAATGTCAGGCAGCATCCACTGTGTGCAGTGCCTCTGCTGCAATGGAATTGAGAGTGAATCACATTCACCAGGAATATACAGTAACCAGCAAAAGTCTCTCACTTTGCGTCAGCGTTTGCATTGTGTGCTGTACCGGGCTCACATCTGGCCCACTTATGCCTTTGTCTATGTTTAACATGGCTTTGGAACCTTATTTTACATTATTCAGTTGCCCTGTGTGCTAGTATCAGGGTGCACCTTGCACATTTAATTTGTGTGGATCATGCTGCTGAGGGTATTCATTGCATAAATTTAATTTAGTGGAGAGGAGATAGATGGGAGCTGCAGGATGGAGGAACTTGTAATGATATCTTGTACAACCACTAGGTAATAATTGATTGTTGGGAGGGTAAGTATTGCTTGTCATGTATTGGGTGACAGTTGCTTGCGATCACTGACTTGTCACGCTTCATTTGTAAAGCAATCCTTTTGTTTGCATACTTCTGTACAGAAGTTTAAACTTGGTACAGGTTGGTGAATTGTGCATGATCACTTGGTGTCTGTGTGTGTGTATATGTCTCTGTGTGTATCTATCTCTATCTGTTATGTATGTTTTTCTGTTTCTATGAATGCCCCTGTGTATGTCTCTGTGTACACGTGTATGTGCCTGTCACTCTGTGTCTGTCTCTATGTGTTTGTATCTCTGTCTGTTTTATGTGTGTGTATTGTGTGTCTGTCTGCCTGTCTTTGTGTGTCCATGCATATGCCACGATAGGTGTCTCATTCAAACTAATACGAGATGTCCCTGTCAATCATCTAGTTGTGCAGAAGGACGTGCATTCAGCTGCATCCATCTGAACCCCTCCACAGTCTGCAACCCCAACTCCTTCCTTAAACCCCATGCCCAAACTTTCCATTGTTTGGGATTTGATCCCATTTCCTTTTTGAAGGTGTTAATTGAATGCTGGGGTTTCTGGTCACCTTTCTGTTATTACAGAAACAAAACACTGGGAACTTGAAGTAAAATCCAAAAATCATGTACTCAGTGGCCCTGTTAATATCGGTCGAGGGAGAGAGAGGCAACATTCCAGGCCAGAGAGCATTCATGCAGATATGATTCCGTATTGGTGGAAGATCATCGATCTAAAATGTTAATTAACTCTCTCTCGTTGTCCACAGAGGTGACTTATTCCTTATACTGCTTCCTGCTTTCACATCCGGGAGCGGGATAGTGCATTTCCCTGGGTAAACTCAACTTCAGCAGGCAGACTGCGGAAACGAAAATCGCAGTCAGGTCCTGTGGTCAAGAAAAGTTAATCCTAACAATGTAAACACAACAATTAAGGTAGGATGGGTTGCCTGCAAGAGACATGGTACCCCTAAGTTGTAATTAGCTTTAATGGAAGAATACTTTGTATGCCCAAATGCTTCATTATGTAAGGTTGTTCTGATTTTTAGTTGGATCCATTGTCCAGCTGTCACAGACCGATTTCCCCCTGACCCCATGGTGTCAACTTTGCTATCCCCGGGCATGTGCTACAGGGTCCTGATGTTCCCCCCACCCCATGTGCTAGCTGCCAGTTTTGACTTGATGATTTCATGGATGTTGCTATTTAGATCAGGAGGCCCAACTAGCAACAAATTGCATTTGTATAGCATCTTTAATTAGATTACGGATTAGATTAGATTACTTACAGTGTGGAAACAGGCCCTTTGGCCCAACAAGTCCACACTGCCCCGCCGAAGTGCAACCCACCCAGACTCATTTCCCTACATTTATCCCTTCACCTAACACTATGGGCAATTTAGCATGGCCAATTCATCTAACCTGCACATTTTTGGTCTGTGGGAGGAAACCGGAACACCCGGAGGAAGCCCACACAGACACGGGGAGAATGTGCAAACTCCACACAGTCAGTCGCCTGAGGCGGGAATTGAACCCAGGTCTCTGGTGCTGTGAGGCAGCAGTGCTAACCACTCTGCCACCGTGCCGCCCACAAATGCATCAAAATATCCGAGAATGCTTTTCAGGTGCATAATCAAATAAAAGTTGACATTGAGCCCCATAAGGTTTTCTTATGTCAAGTGTGTAAAAGCTCCGTCAGAGAGTGAGGGTTGGAGTGCTGCCATCCGAAAGGAGGAGAGGGAATTCCAGAGAGATAAATAATGTTGAGCAAGAGGCCGGAGCTTGAGGGACACTGGGATCTTGGAGGGTAAAGAGTTGGAACAAGTTACAGAGATAGGGAGGGATTTGAAAGCAAGAGTGGGAGCTTAAACAAAACAGAAAATGCTGCAGAAACTCAGCAGACCTGAACGTATCTGTGGAGAGAGAAGAACAGTTAACTTTTTGAGTCGAGTATGACTCTTTGGAACCCATGTTCGTTGTGTGACAGAGCCACGTAGGTCAATGAGCATATTTGGGAGTGTGGTGACGGGGGAGAGAGGGTGGGGTATTGTGCGCTCGGATACAAGCAAAGGTGTGTTCACTGAACTGAAGATTCTGGAGGATAGAAGATGGAAGGCCAGTCAGGAGAACATTGGAATGCTTGAGATTGGAGGAGGAAGTGTAAGATGGTCACCATGGTACAATGGGCAGGAATATTCAAAAAGGCAGATGGATAAAGGGGAAAGGTCTCACGGGATACACAATACTCACTGCTGTATTCAGCCATCAACGGCAGCTGTGTCTGACCTGTAAAAGAGAGAGGCGCACACTGGATCTCAGCATAAAAATATTCAATGAGACATCACCCAAGAAATGCCATTGAAACGCCTAAGTGTTTAATATATTTCTAACTGAGGGCTTTTGGTGGTTACTGGTTGTGTAAATTATGGACTTCACAGACATGTTTAGACATAATAGTGAAGGGACTTGCTTCCCATCATTGCAGGATGCCCAAAGGTTCCTTACATTACTTCTTGCATTAGTCACTGCTATAATGTAAGAACTGTGGAATCCAGTGTGGACATGGCAAGATCCCACAAACTGCATTGACGTAATTTGTGGGCGGCACGGTGGCACAGTGGTTAGCACTGCTGCCTCACAGCGCCAGAGACCCGGGTTCAATTCCCGCCTCAGGCGACTGACTGTGTGGAGGTTGCACGTTCTCCCCGTGTCTGCGTGGGTTTCCTCCGGGTGCTCCGGTTTCCTCCCACAGTCCAAAAGATGTGCAGGTCAGGTGAATTGGCCATGCTAAATTGCCCGTAGTGTTAGGAAAGGGGTAAATGTAGGGGTATGGGTGGGTTGCGGGTCGGTGTGGACTTATTGGGACGAAGGGCCTGTTTCCACACTGTAATCTAATCTAATCTAATCTAATCGATCAAATTATATTTTCAACATCTGTTTAAACGAGGGATAAATATTAGTCAGGAGAATGTAGAGCACATCACTGCTCTGTCATGCACAGTGTCGCCAGATCATCCTCCACCAGCAACAAACAAAAGGCACATCATCTTTGTGGTACTTTGTTGCTGCTAATATTCTGGTGTAAACCAGCTTCATATCGGAGAGGAGGACAGTCACCAAAATTGATTTGACTCTTTCTTCTCTCTTGTTTTATGCTTGCTTCTCCCTGAATATTAACCTGAATTTGAACATCCTGCTTTTTATTAAATCCTTATATGTGGCTGCCCCGAGCACAGTTGGCGTTGTACATACCAGGAGCCAGAACTGCGGCCATTTCTGATTTGTCAGACTGTGTTGTTGGTTTAACCATGTGAGGAACTGAGGCAGCTTTCTGAGGTTCTCCTGGGTCCAGTCACTTTCCCAGTGCCAGGCTGACATGTGATTGATGCATTCAGTGAGCTGGCACATTCAGGCTTGTCCAATTAAATTCCTTTATTCCCTCCTGCTTACCACCTCTCACCCTGCCCCTGCTCTGTGTTTTATTTTGCTTCAGCTTCAGGGGTTCCCAGGAAAGGGGAATATCGAATGTGAAGCACACAATGCTAATGTTTCCTATGCTGAACTGTGTTCACCTTGCTATTGTTACTTTCTGGGCTTGCCCTGGGATAAGTGAAGGCAGTTTATTCACAATTTTATGAATTCACCTTCCTACATGCTGCTCATGTTTTGGCTGATGTCCCATTATCGTTCTCAGAATAGATGATCCCTCTGAAGACACGGCACCATTTTCCAATTTAGAAGAAAATGTTTTTAAGACAGAATTCACCCAGGCCAAAAATTCATACTAAAAGTTAAGACCATTTTTCCCCTAAAAAGATGATTCCTGTCTGAACTTGACCAAGTCTTAATGCTGTCAAAGGCAGCTTCAGAAAAGTCCAGATGAAATTGATGCTAGAATAAGGCTGATGTGTTCTCAGTAAACTGGAGAGAGCCCTGTTTTAGGCAAGATTGACTCAACCCTGTCCTCTTTCTTGTTTATCTTTGATTCTCCCTGAATATTAACCTGATTTTGAGCATCCTGATTTTCACTGTATCCTTATGTGTGTCTGCCCCAAAACCAGTTGGTGTTGTATGAGCCAGGAGCCAAATTAGAGGCCAAAGGTTGAAGGAGAAAAGTTAGAGTTGGTAAAGGGTAGGGAAATGACGCCACAGTTTAACACTGGATGCCATCGCAGGGTTTACTCTGACTATGATTGATGGATTCTTGTGGTTCAGTGTTGGTGTGGTTGTTGCGTTCTGTGCATTCACTCTTCCTTTGATTGGTGAAATCTCTGGAATCACTCTGTGTGATTGGTGGAATTCCAGGGTTCAGTATCACTGCGATTGGTTTAGCCCCTGGGTTCACTAGTTTTGATTGGTGGAGATCACAAGTTTCTCTATTACTGTGGGTTTGAAATGATTTCAGTCCAATCATTTTTCCCTCAGTAGGTTACGGTCTTTCTATCATTCCAGCAGTGCTGACCACTAACCTCATTAATCCAGATGTGGGAAATCTTTCTGATCTGACTTTCCCATCTAGGTCCTGGATCAGTTTTAATTCCTTCACGTCAACTGAGAGGAAGCATTCATCTGCCTTCATTAGCCTGGAATGTTAAACTCTTGCATCTCTCTGAGAAAATCCGCAGTGTAGATGGGGATGGGAGTAAATATATGATGGTATACCAACAATAGCAGGTTGTGGGTCACACCAGACAGACAGGTTGATTTTATCCTGCACGTAAATTGTTCATGTGTTCACCTCTTCTCCGGTTTCACCCATTGGAGGAAAATTTTAGCGTTGTTCACCATTTGCAACTTAAAATCTTGTAGTGGTTTTCTGTTCATGGTCTTTCTGTCACCCGCATAGTTTTTGGCACAGTGCATCAACTCTGTTGTCCCCAGCGCCTTTGAAAAGATTAATGTTGGAGCTTCATTAAGCACCCAGCTATGTGAGCTGGGATGCCTTTCAATATTAATTTGCCCACCTGCTTCAAGAATTCCTGCAGTATGGATGGGCCCACTCGCTAGAATTGAGTGACAAGAGTTCTCACCTGCCATATGTTCCTTGGAACACATTGAATCTATCGTGGTGGCAGACGGTTGCCCAACTGATCCTATCAAGCAATAACAATCATTAATCTTGAGTGTTGGCAAAGCTCGCATTTTTTTCCAAAACCTTGTAACCGGAAAGTTGATGGCCGGGGACACAGCAGTGGAATGAGTGATTATTGCCCCAACAGTCACTAAGGAAGGGTGTGTACATTTTAGTGCTAATCTTGAAACATGATGGGAGGAGGTTAGAAGGATGCTACACTTTTATGGACCCCTCTGCTACAAAATGGTGTTGCGATGTCTGAGGTGCATTTACCAGTTCCCTTACACTGCAGCAGCAATGCACTCTCAAACTTACAGGAGCTATTGGTTTTTTGGGAGAACAGAAGTAAGCAGTTTAGAGTCGTAGTTGTTCATCATTAGCCGACAAAGATTTAATTCAATTGTTCATTTTAAAATGACTAGGTTCTGTGCAAAAAATGTAAAACATATCGTAAGAGCTTTCTGTCCAACTTTGCCTTGGAAAGAGTACAGAGGAGATTTATTAAGATGATACCGAGGATGGGGATTGTGAGGAGTGACCAAAAAAAAATTAGAAATAAGGGATCTCTCATTTAACACACAGATGTGCAGAATTTCCTTTCTCGTAGAGGGTTTTGAGTCTTTGGAACTCTCTTCCACAAAATGCAGCAAACGCAGTGTCTTTGATATTTTGAAGGTAGAGGTGAATTGTTTCATGGTAATTAAGGAGTGGAAGATTTTCAGATGAATGAGACTGTGAGTAATTCAATCAGCCATGATCTTGTTGAATGGTAGTGCAGGTCCGCGGGGCCAAGAACTTGAGTGGACAAATAATTATGCTGAACGTCAATTGTTTTTCGTCAGTCAGACTAATTCCAAACAGAAAATGCCAGAAAACTGCAACAGGTCAGGAAGCATCTGTTGAGAGAGAAATAAAGTTAGTAGTTCACCTAAACTCTTGTTTCCCTTTTTAGTAATTCTTTATTGTTTTGGTAATCTACTCTGGTCTTCACAACTTCCCAAGATCTCTACATTGCTGTATTTCTGGCTTACCCACTTTTAAACATTCTCCCACTGGGGGATGTGCCTTTGGTTGCCTGAGCCATATTTCTGAAATTCACTCCCTCAACCTCTTCCTTACCTTTTAAGACCTTACTTAGAACATATCTTCCTTGAGCAAGTTTTTAGTCATATGACCTATTATCTCCTTATATTGCTCAGTATCAATTTTTCCTTTATTATGTCCCTGTGAAGTGCCTTAGAAGACTTGCTTATATTAATTGTGCTGTATAAATGGAAGTTGTTTTACGGGCAGGTTGGGTCAGGTTGTCTCTTGCCATGTTGTTCAATTTTTGGACCCTATGTTCAGTGCAATCCCTGAATTAAACTGAAGTCTAATCATGGCTTTAATTTAAAGTGCTCGCACAGTCCATTCAACTTTATGCACCAAATAGATTGGGTAAGATTTCAAACTGTTATCCCATTCCCAACTTGCCTCTGTTTTCTTCCTGGGAAGTTGGCTTAAAATTGGAGCTCTGTACCGAAGATGAGAGAAGAACCTTACTTTTCCAAACTCAGAGTGATCCGAGTGAAGTTTGAAGATGCAGCAGAGCCAAAGATTTTGCTTCCTCAATTTGCTTAATGTAAATTCAGTGTTAAAGTTGCTGCCCTTTTCCCTGAGCAGCTTTTCAGCACAAGCAGCTGTCTGTTTCTCTGACACATAGCTGGGTGCACAATATTCAGACACCTTCTGCTGACAGGCAATCTGCTTAGTCTGAGTGGGCAGAACAGTCTGTACTTGTTTGCACACTGCAGTGTTATTAAAAGTCTCACCAGACCTACATAGAACATAGAACATAGAAGAATACAGCGCAACTCCTAACAGGGTGACCTCACCTTTCCTATTCCTAACCTCAGCCCAAACTACCTCAGATGGCAAGTCCTCATCCATCGTCCTTTCCACCTACTCAGGGTTGTTCTACAGCCAAATGTATTTTTGTGTCAGGTGAAGCTCTATAGGTACTGTCATGACAGCACCCAGTTTGTCCGTCGTAGCAGTGGACTAAATGACTAGTTATCTGTTTTAGTGATGTTGTTTGGGGGTTAAATAATAGGCAAGAAATGCCATGCAGAACTCCTTTGCATTATAAAGCATGGAATCATTTATTCCTACTTGACACTGCTGACAGGTTCTCGGTTTAACATCTCAATCTGGTGTGGTGACAGTGCAGCACTCACTCGGTACTGTACGGGGCATATCAGCATGGATTAATTGCTCTGGTGTCCAGAGCTGGGATTTAGCAGAGGGGAAATTGCTAATTGGAGATTTTGTTGTTTGATGGCCTGTCAACCCAATCTGAGAGAGAGCTGCTATTGTACTGCAGTAAGCTGCAGACTCTCGAGCTGATCCTTAGCAGGAATCTCAATGTATTGCTCGAGTATTTAGAAATGTAGAACATAGAAACATAGAAAATAGCTGCATGAGGAGGCCATTTGGCTCTTCGAGCCTGCACCACCATTTAATATGATCATGGCTGATCATGCAGTTTCAGTACCAACTCCCGCTTTCTCTCCATAACACTGGATCCCTTTAGCCGCAAGAGCCATGTCCAGCTCCCTCTTGAATCTATCTAATGAGCTAGCCCCCACAGCTTCCTGTGAGAGAGAATTCCACAGACTCACAACTCTGAGTGAAGAAATTTTTCCCCATCTCAGTCCTGAATGTCTTACCCCTTATTCTTAGCCTGTGACCCCTAGTCCTGGACTTGCCCAACATCAGTAACATTCTTCCCGCATCTAGCCTGTCCAGTCTCACCAGGATTTTATATGTTTCGATGAGATCCCCCTCCTCCTTCTAAATTCCAGCAAGTACAAGCCTGGTTGATCCAGTCCTTTATTATATGTCAATCCTGCCATCCTGGGAGTCAGTCTGGTGAACCTTTGCTGGACTCCCTTAATTGCAAGAATGTCCTTCCTCAGACTAGGAGACCAAAACTGCACACAATACTCAAGGTGTGGCCTCACCAAGGCCCTGTATAACTGCACCAAGACATCCCTACTCCTATAGTCAAATCCTGTTGCTATGAAGGCCAGTATGCCATTAGCTTTCCTCACCACCAGCTGCACCCCCTCTCCTTGAAGACCTTACTTAGAACCTGTCTTCCTTGACCAAGCTTTCAGTCATATGCCCCAATATCTTCTATTGTTCAGCATCAAAGTTTGTTTTATCATCTCCCTGTGAAGTACCTTCAGGCATTTCATTAAATTAATGGTGTTGTACAAATGAAAGTTATTGTTATCACAGAGAGGGTAGATCAGGTTGTCTCTCCTTATGTTGTTCAATTTTTGGATCCAATGTTCAGTGCAATCCATGGATTAAACTGAAATGGCAACCTCTGGTGACTGTTCCACCATGACACCCAAGTCTCATTGCACGTCACCTCTTTCTCAACTGCCATTATTCAGATAATAATTTACCTTCCTGTTTTTACCACAAATGTGGAAAACTTCACATTTATTCAGAGTTGACCACATTGCTGTTGGTCTGGAGTCATATGTAGGCACGGCTGGCTGAGGGTGGCACATTTCCTGCCCTGAAGGACATTGGTGAGTCAGACTAGATTTTCTGACAATTGATAATGGTTTCATGGTCATCAGTAGATTCTTAATTTCAGAAACTTTTATTTCCCAGCTGCCGTGGCAGTATTCAAACCCTTCATGTTCAAACCCGTTGCAGAGTAATTCTTGAGCATTCCTTTTTATGGCGATCAGCTCCACATTCAAAGAAACAGCTCTATTGTTATCCAAAGGGTTCGACTTGGTATATAATTCCACTAAAATTATAAATCAGTTTTCACTGACATTGGTCTTTCCCAGCTCCAATGTGTACTGCTTTCATCTGATATTAAGATAATGATATTCTTGGCTGCAAATTTGGAAGTTTCTCTTCTGCTTTTTGGGCCCACGGTTATAACATAGTGAGTTACTGGGCTCTTGTGGCTATATCTCTGGACCAGAAGGTCAAGTCCCCCCTGCTCCAGAGGTTATGTCGTAGCATGTCCGAAGAGGTTGATTGAAAGTATCTTCATGGGTATTCAAGTTCAGCACCCTCTTCCTCAACAAGTCTGTCTTTTTGAATAGATTGCATTTGGTTAGAACTGAGAAACAAAAAAGGCTATGATCATGCTAATGGGGTTTTCTTTAGAAAATCTGTGGACAATCTGGATGAACAAATCTGCAAGGAAATCAGTGATATGCAAGCAAAATAGACTCACAACAATGTGAGACTGTAATTAGCCAACTACTTGGCTGTTCGTTGGCTCAGTTGGCTGGATGACTGGTTGGCAATGTTGATTGATGCCAACAGCATGGGTTCAATTCCTGCCCTGACTGAGGTTACCATGGAGGTCCAATCTTCTCGATCTCTTCCCTCGCCTGAGGTGTGATAGAGCACCCCTGTGATCCTCTGGGACTCTGGCAACTTCAATGCTAATTATCCAAATGTTAGTTGGGTTAATGTCAGGATAAAGTGTAAGCAGAGAGAGGTATTTCTGAAATGCATACCAGAAATAATGGAGAATACAGGATTCAATGAAAGGGAGGAACTGAAGCAAATGTGTATCCTTTGAAAAATGGTGTTGGTGGGGTTGAAGGCTAATAAATCCCCAGGGCTTGATCATCTTTTATTTTTTATTTAATAAAAATAAATATAAATTATATCATTAATACAACTGATTTGGATGTGAGCCTAGGAGATGTGGTTAATAAGTTTGCAAATGACACCAAAATTGGAGGCATAATGGACAGTGAAGAAGGTTATCTCAGAGAACAACAGGACCTTGATGAGATGGGCCGAGGAGTGGCAGATGGAGTTTAATTCAGATAAACTGTGGTGTTGAATTTTTGTTAACGCAAATCAGGGCAGGACATGTACGCTTAATGGGGAGTGTTACTGAACAAAGAGACCTTGGGGTACAGTTTCATAGTTCCTTAAGTGAAGTTGCAGGTAGATAGGGCAGTGGGTAAGGCATTTTGCATGCTTGCCTTTATTGATCAGTGCATTGAGTATAGGAGTTGGGAGGTCATGTTGCAGTTGTACGGGACATTGATTCAGCCACTTTTGGATTGCTGCATTTAATTCCAGTCTTCCTGCTGTAGGAAAGATGTTGTGAAATGTGAAAGGTGTAGAAAAAGATTTACAAGATGTTGCAGGGTTTGGAGTGCTTGAGCTGTGGGGAGAGGCTGACTAGGCTGGGGTTATTTTCCCTGCAACATTGGAGACTGAAGAGTGACCTTATGGAAGTTTAAAAAAAATTGGGGAATAGTTAGGGCAAATAGCCAAGGTCTCTTTCTCCAGGGTAGGGGAGTCCAAAACTAGAGGGCATAGTTTGATGGTGAAAGGGACCTAAGGGACAACCTTTTCATGCAGAGGGTGATGAGTGTGTGGAATGAGCTGCCAGAGGAAGTGTGGAGGCTGGGACAATTACAACATTTAAAAGACATCTGGATGGTACAGAATAGAAGGGTTTAAAGGGATATGGGCCAAAAGCTGGCAAATGGGACCCGATTAATTTGGAATATCTGGTTGGCGTGGATGATTTAGACCAAATGATCTGTTTTCATTCTGTACAGCTCTGTAGCTCTATGACTCTATCTACATCCCGTTCAGAAATAGTGTATACATTGGTCGTCATCTTCCAAGATTTCTTAGACTCTGGAACAGTTCTCAGAGATTGGAGGGTAGCTAATGTAAGCCCACTATTTCAACAGGGAGATAAAGAGAAAACAGGGAATTATAGAGCAGTGAGCCTGACATTGGTAGAGGAGAAGATGTTGGAGTTCATTTTCAAGGGTTTTTTAACTCAAAGCAGTGGTAGAATCAGATACAGTTATTATGGATTTATAAAAGGGAAATCATGCTTGACATATCTACTGGTTACAACCTCAAAGAATTCCAGCATAATTAAGGGAAATTTGTTTAGCTGACAGGCAACAAAGAGCAGGAATAAATGGGTCTCTTTCAGGCTGTCAGGCAGTGACTAGTGGGGTACTGCAGGGATTGATACTAGGACTCCAGCTATTCACAATACATATTTAGTTGAAGGGACAAAATATTATATCACAAAATTTGTAGATGACACAAAGCTGGATGGAAGGGTGAGCTGTGAAGAGGATGCAGAGACGCTGCAGTATGATTTTGGATAAGCTGAGTGGGAAAGTACACTGCAGATGCAATATAATGTGGATAAATGTGAAGTTTTCCACTTTGGTAGTAAAAGTAAGAAAGCAGCTTATTATTTGACTGGCTGTAAATTGAGAGAGGGAAATCTTCAATGAGACCTGGGTGTCATCAAGTACCAGTCGCTGAAAGTAAGTGTGCAGGTGTAACAGGCAGTAAGGAAGGCAAAGTGCATGGTGGCCTTCATTGTAAGAGGATTCAAGTACAGGAACAGGGATGTGTTGCTGCACTTATACAGGGCATAGGTGAGGCCACACCTGGAATACTGTGTGCAGTAATGGTCTCCTTATCTGAGGAAGAATGTTCTTGCTGGAGAGACAGTGCAATGAAGGTTTACCAAATGGGTTCCTGCGATGGCAGAACTGATCTATGAGGAGAGATTGAGTCCATTAGGATTGTATTCATTGGAGTTTAGAAGAATGAGGGGGATCTCTCAGAAACCTAACATTCTAATTGGGTTAGACAGGTCAGATGCAAGATGGATGTTCCCGATCATGTGGGACTCCAATACATTGGTTCATAGTTTAAGGAGAAAGGACAAACTTTTTAGGGTTGAGATGAGGAGAAATTTTTTTCACCCAGAGAGTGGTGAACCTGTAAAATTCACTATCACAGAAAGTGGTTGAGACCAAAATATGTGTTTTCAAGAAGGAGGTAGCGATGGCACCTGTGGCTGAAAGGATCAAGGGATTGTGGGGGGGTGGGTAGGTAGGATGAGGGTATTGAGCTCAATGATCAGCTGTGAGCATATTGAATCGTGCAGCAGGCAGGAGGGGTCAAATGGCCCCCTGCTATTTCTATCATCTACATTTAAAATTTAAACAAGGTTTGGAAGCTGTCAATCAGCATTAATGTGCGCAATCTCCCCAGCAACGCCACTGCCAACCATTCAACATTGTAAAATAAGTGTGCGCTTTTCCTTTACGTTGATATTCTTGTGAGTAATCCTGATGAGTGCGAAACAAAAAGCTTTGACAAAGTGTGTCTTTTTTCACCAATACTCAAGTTCTATCCTGCCAATGACTTGTTTGAATGTAGCCAGTGCTGGGCTAATATTCAACAAAGGGTGTAATAACATGGCTAGTAAACTACAGTCTGGTCAATTTAACATCAGTAATGGGTAAGGTTTTAGAAAAGATAATCAGGGAAAAAGAAATCAACAGAGATTTGTGTTATTTAAGGAGAGCCAGATGGAATTATAACAAGCAGCTTGGCTAATCTAATTGATTTTTTTGACAAAGTAACAGGAAAGGTTGATGAATGAAAATAAGTGGATTTTGTCCATATGGATTTTAAGAAAACATTTGGCAAATCATGAGAAAGGTTGTTTAACAAATGGAGGCACAAGGAATAGGAGGGTAAACCTGGATAAAGCAATTGGCTTAAGGACAGCAAAAATAAGCCATGGGAAATGTCTTTTTTTAAAACCTTGCAGTCTGGTCGACAGTGGTGTTCCTCAATAATTGGTGCTCTGACTGCTGTATTTTAAAGCAATATATGCTTAAATGTACTTGGATGTTGCTGCTCCAGTTCAAGTGCAACACTGGCAGCTACTCAACAATGTGAAATATTGCCCAACCATATCCTGCCCACAAACAAAGTAGGACAAGTCTAATCCCGCCAATTATCACCAATTAGCAATGACCCATTCACTAAACTCCCATGGGTTCTGTCTGGGACACTCCGCTCCTAACCATGACAGAAAAGCTGAACATGTGTAAATGTAGATTTTTGTTTCCCTTTTCTAGAATGAAAGGTCATTCTCTTAAGATGAAGAGGAATTTCTTCTCTGTAGAATTCTTTTTCATGGACTGCTATAGTGGCTGGGCCATTGAATATACTTAATGTTGATACAGAGATTTTTAATCAGTAAGGGAATCAAGGGTTATAGAGGAGTTGAAGATTATCAAGTCAGGCATTGAATGGAGCACAGGCTCAATGGACTGGAATGATTTACTTTTGTTCCTGTGTCTTTTGTTTTATGGGTGAGAATGAATGCCCTTTCCATCAAGGAGTCCCAGTAAAACTGGATTGAATTGGAATTATGGGGTGAACAAACCATTGGTTGGAATCATGCTTAGCACTAAGGGAATGGTTGTGGTTGTTGAGGTCAGTCAGCTCATTCATAGAATCCCTACCGTGTGGAAGCAGGCCATTCGGCCCATCGAGTCTGGACCAACCTTCCGCAGAGCATCGCTGCACGAGTTCTTCAGTGTAGTGTCCTGGCCTAAGATCTTCAGCAGCTTTGTCTTTCCTCCATCATAAGGTCAGAAGTGGGGATGCTCACAGCTGATTCCACAATGTTCAGCCCCATTCTAGATTCCACACGTACTGAAGCAGTCTTTGTCCATATAGTCCACATCCAGGTTTGGGCTGGCAAATAATATTCATGTCATAAAAGTTCTAGGCAGCCACCATCTCCAACAAGAGAGCATCTAACTGTCCAACGTCTGAGGCTAGGAATGCTGTTCTGAGTAACTCCTCAAAGTTTATGCACTGACTCGGGGCTCAGTTAGTTTAGTTGGCTGGACTGTTGATTTACAATGCAGTGTAATGCAAACAGTGTGGGTTCAATGCCTCACCAGCTGAGTTTACCATGAATGATTCTCCTTCTCAACCTCTCCCCTTGCCTGAGGCAGCAACACCCTCAGCTTAAACCATCACCAGTCCTCTCTCTCTCTCTCTCTCTCTCTCTCTCTCTCTCTCTCTCTCTCTCTCTAATGAACGAACAGCTTTATGGTATAGTCAGTCTATGGTGACTTTAGTGCCACCTACAAGGCACAAGTCATGAGTGTGACAGAATAGTCCTCACTGCCAGGATAAGGATACTTCAGCAACACTCACAAAACGTAATGCCATCCAAAATGCTTCAACCAACTTGCTTGGCCCCACATTCACCACCATTTATTCAGTCCCTTCACGTCTGACACATAATGACAGCAGTATGTGTCATTGACAAGATACGTTGCAGCATTTCACCAAAGCCCCTTTGCATCCACCATCGTGAATGGCAAGGCTGACAGATGCACATTCAAATTCCCATGCAAGCTGTCATCTGATCTGGAACTATAACAGTGTTCCTTCCTTGTCACTGGGTCAAACTCCAAGAGATTCATTCCTAACAGCACTATGTGTGTACCTACACCACATGAACTGTGGTGTGGTGGCTCACTCCCTGATTTTCAAGCAATAAATGATGCTCCAATCAGCAATGTCAATGTTAGAAAAATTACAGCTAATTTCAAACTTTGCCAGGGATTTTAAACTCTAAGGTGTGGCAAGCAATGAGCATAATACTAAGCGATTAACAGGACATAGACAGTCAAACAGAACAGACAGGCAAATGACGAAGATGTGCAGGCTGCAGTAATTTCACTGATGGGTAGGGAAATGGAATGTAAACCTGAAGACACATTTTTATTGGGTGTTCAGAGGCAGTGACTCTTGGGGTTCATGTGCATCAGCTTTTGGAAGGATCTTGCACTTTGAAGATGGTACAAGTGGTATTGAGGGCAAAGGTCAGGACGTTATGCTGAATCTTTATAAAACTCTGTTTAAGCTATTTCTATCAGATTGCATCCACTTTGATCATCACACTTTCGGAGCGAGTTGAGGGTTGTTGAGAGGGTGAGAGGAGATTTGCCAGAATGGTTGCAGACAGGAAGGATTTCAGCGACAAGAATAGTTCTGAGAAGCTGGATTTGTTCTCCTTGGAGCAAAGAATATCGAGCAGAGACTTGATGAAAAGGTACAAGATTGTGACAGGGTTAGATAATATAGACAGGGAGAAGCTGTTCCCATTGGCAGGTGGGACAAGGGTTGGGGGAGGCAGATTTAAAATTTTGGGAAATGTGAATGGAAAAGAGCTGCTGCTTACAATGGGCGTGGAAGAGACGATGAATATTTTCTACAGGAATTTGGGTGGTTGCTGGAAGGTGCTAAACTCACAAAGCAACAGGCAGAGATTGGGGAATTGAACAGATTGGATCGCTCCATTGAGAGCCAGCATGGGTAATGGACTGAAAGGTCATTCCGTTCTGTAATGACTTGATCACTCATTTGCCCTCTCGCCACTGGTTCTGTGTTTGATGTGATTTGCCCTTCTGGAGGTGCTGATACTGTTCTGTCTAGTAGACTGATTCTCAATTATTTCATTCTGCACATTGTAGAGGTTGAGTCTATAATTTTATTTTTTTAGTAATTGGAATATGGTGGCCCCGGCCTCATCTTTGACCCACTAAATTAAACTGTAGTAGTTAACATCTGTCACAAGCAGACAGAGCCTGGCCTGGTTTAGTCGACTGCAACAGAATGGAATTTGGAATTTGGAATTATCAACCATGGCAAATGCTATCTGCGTCATTAAGGGTTAAATTATGTTCACCAAATGACTGCCCGTGCAGAAATCTGTTAGAATGAACTTGAAGCATTTAAACCTTTTTTTTGCAGATAACATATTAGAAATTTTATGTCAAGAAAACAATGCTGAGAAGGTTTATTTTGATGCACAGCATTATTACACATACCTGATGACATTGTGAACAAATTTATATGCAAATGTTAGAAAAATGTATTGTAGCATGCTGAAATGTTTTTTGACCGACATTACACTGAGACAAATGGTAAACTCATTTAAGTGTGGAAACAGCTATCCCTTATTGCTTCCAAACAAAATATGTGGCTGATTGTGTGTCAAGCCAAACTTTGTTCTTAAGCTTGGCCTGTTAAAAGATCACTGACTAAGATTGTCTCCTGACCATTCATGGTTTCACAATCACAACACGGAATTTTAATTGATTATAAACAGCGATAGGGCATGTGTTCAGTTGTATCATTATTGCTGCCGCATGATGATTATATTCTTTCTGTCTCTTTGTGTTTACACTCAATGACTGTTCCCATCTCTCAGTCTCTGTCTGTATCTCTGTTTTGCTGTCTGCCCCAGCCTGGCTCTCTGCCCTTGTCTTGTTTTCTGTCTGTGTCCCTGTCTGGCTGTTGGTGTTTCCTTAGAAGACCTTGGTTCACCAGATCTGGAATATTTGCACAAGTCAGGGGCACTAACCCTCATTGAGTTTGAGGGGACCCAGAGCTGACCAATCAAGGTGAGGTTGAGGGACATTGTCCACTATAGTGCTAGTCCCTGGAGACATGAGTTTAGAAGTCCGAAAGGATTAAGAATGGAAATGAGTTCAAGCTTTGATCCCGGTGAGAAAATGTTAAGTGGACTGGTGAATGGATTATCTGGCCACTGCAAGATGATTCCTTCATATTTAGTGAGTTTGAGTCCATCTGCCGCAAAGCCTTGGTTAGATTACACTTGGGATATCATGAGCATTCTGGACGCCACACCTCAGGGACGATATAGTGAGCTTGAAGAAAGTGCAATCTAGATTGGTCAGAGTTGAGGTGAGACTGGCTGCCCTCTATATCAAGGCAATATTTGGTTGAGTGCAGCTAAACTAACTGGAGTTAGGGGAACAATCTCCATTTGTTACACTCATCTCATCATTGGTTGTGTTTGTTTGAGGTTAACCAGCTGACCCAAATATATCTTCAACATTAAACCATCTCAAGTGGCTTCATCAATGACTTTCTGGCCATGGTAAGGTGGAAGTGGGGACCTTTGTGCAATCATCAATGCTCAGCCCCATTGGTGACTCCTCAGGTACAGAAGCAGCCTATGCTCAAATGTAGCAAGGGCGCAGACAATGCTGAGGCATGGGCTGATTGTTGGAAGGTAGTTTTTGCATCATGGAATTACCCAACGGTAAAATCTTACTGTTCGCTCATAACACTCAGTGGTGTACATTGGTAGATCTCCACTGTCAACATTCTGGTGTGAGCACTAATCCATGACTGAACTGGACCAACCATAGGTGGAGAAAAAACAAGGTCAGAGGTTAGGAGTTCTGTGGTAAATAATTCTTCTCCTGCCTCCTCAAAGCCTGTCCATCATCTTCAGGACACTGGTCAGGAATGTGATGGAATACTCCCCAGTTGCCTGGGTGAGTGCAGTTCCAACAGCACTCCAGAAGCTCAACACCAATTGGAATAAAGCAGCCCACTGGATTGGCCCACCACATTCAATATTTAGAGGTCTACCACTGATGCACAGTGATAGCAGCGTGAACGACCTACAAGAAGAATTGCAGTGACTCACCAGTGCTCTTTGACACCAGCTTCCAAATCCGCAATCTTTATCATATCATATAGAAGGAAAAGGGCAGCAAATACTTGGGAACACCACAACGTGCAAATTCCCCTCAAAGCAGCACACCATCCTGACTTGGAAATACATCACCATTCCTATATTGATGTTGGGAAAATCCTGGATCTCCCTCCTTAACAGCGCTCTTGCTGTCCCTTCACCCCAAGGACTGCAGTGGTTTAAGAAGGCAGCTCACGACATTGCCTCCAGGGCATTCAAGGCTGGCAATAAATGCTTGCTCAGCCAGTGATGCCCAGATGCTGTGAATGACATTTAAAAAAAAAAAATCTGTTGAATCATGAGGGGAGATTAGTCAAGCTTTAGAGTATCTTCTACAGTTTAAAAATGAATGGTTAAGATTTTTTGAAGTTTTCAAGGTACAAGGGTTAATCATAAGTTAAATAGAGAGAAACTATTTCTGTTAGTTACAGGGAGGGTGGCGGGACAAAGAGGACATTCAAAAATGAAGAGCCACACATTTTAGCAGTGAGATTAATCAACACTTCTATAGCAACGTCTTCATTTTGGACAGAACTGACAGATTTAGTTCAGGAATATTACAACCCCAAGTCTCCTCTAATTCCGAGACACTATCAGTTTAACTCGGCAGTTCAAAAACCAGGGGAATCAGTGTCCGGATTTTTGACTGGATTAAGATGACTGGCAGAAGCATGTGACTTTTAGTAAGATGCTGAGAGATCATTTGTGATGTGAGATGAATGATGTAACCGTGCAAAAGTGCCTGCTAGCTGAAACTCAACCGGACTTCAAACGGGCTCCACCACTGGCTCTGTTATTCGAAAATGCAGCAAGTGGAACATATGAGTTACAGAGTATTCCGATGGAAATGAACACCCTCACCAGGCTGCCTGAGCTTGTGGGACTCCACGTGAGGGTGAATCAATTTTGTCCCATCAAGCTTGGGCCCGAGCCTTTTACTACAATCAGTGGGAACTGAACCCGTTGCTTCTCATGAGACCGCAACCAAAGTTGTATCCTTAATCAGTTAAGGATCCCCATTAGGGTTTATACCAATATACGAGACTGCCATCTGGGGTATTGTCAGGCTCTGCCATTTTTCAGCAGACAGTGGAGAATATTTTACAAGGTCTACCCCAGGTCGCCATTCATCAGGATGACATACTATAACCAGGAAGTGAAGACAATTGCATAGCCTCACTCAGGACATATCCTGAACCGAGGGACTCTAGATCAGCCAACAGCAAAACCCCAAAACAAAGCCAAGCCTTGGCCAAATGGTTTACATTTCCTTCGCACAGCGCAAGAGTCCACTAGGCCTGAATTGAGTAAGAGAACTCATAGGCCGGTATCCAGGAGATGGCACACCTTGGTCAGCCCACCGACATCTGGCTTGGAACATTAACAACATTCAAATCAGAACCGATCAAACATCTGGTTAAATGGTCATCCAGTTCTCAGGGAGGTTGGTACTGGTGCAGCTGTATCAGTGATTGCAGAACTAATCTTAAACAAAATTCGCCCTGGACTCCAACCCTTAAGTTTGCATAAGACCTCGGCTAGACAGAGAACCTATACTAGGGATCCTTAACTGATTCAGGATACAACTTTGGTTGTGGTCTCATGAGAAGCAATGGGTTCAGTTCCCACTGATTGTAGTAAAAGGCTCGGGCCCAAGCTTGATGGGACAAAATTGATTCACCCTAATTGATTCAACATGTTTCAATTAAAAAATGGCTGTCTGAGTGAAGTTCTCACTAAACACCCGAACGTTTTTCAGGAAGGTCTAGGGTCTGTCAAAGGAGCCAAGGCCACCTTACATGTTGACCAGGAGATGATTCCACGATTCTGCAAGGCCTGCCCAGGGCTATTTGCCTCACTGGCAAAAGTAGAGGCAGAAATCAGGAGGCTGCAAAGTGAAGGAGTCATCGAACCAGTCCAGTTTGTAGAAAGGGCTACACCGGGCATACCGATTGAGAAGCTGAATGGGGCAGTTTGCCTTTGTGGGGATTTTAACCAAATAGTAAACCACTTCTCGCAGCTAGATAAATACTTAGTGTCTCATGTAGAGGGCTTAAACACAAAGCCCTTTATGAAGCTGGACATGAGCAGTGTGTGCCTGCAATTGCGGTTAGATGATGATTCCCAAAAGTACGCTACAGCTAATACCCATTAGGGTTTATACCAATATAAGAGACTGCCATCTGGGGTATTGTCAGGCTCTGCCATTTTTCAGCAGACAGTGGAGAATATTTTACAAGGTCTACCCCAGGTCGCCATTCATCAGGATGACATAATATAACCAGGAAGACCAAAAAGGAGCTGAAGAGAACTTGGGCAAAGTCCTTAGACATTTCTCTAAGGCATGCATATGCCTTATAAATGGAAAAAAAATGTATTCTGGGCATTTCAAGTGACCTACCTAGGCTACAGAGTTGGCATGACCGGCTTACACCCTTTGGAAGATAAACTGAGAGTAGTCAAGAGTACCTCGGCTCCTGTGTCTATACCACAGATTAGGTCTTTCCTTTGATTGGTGAATTACGACAGCTGGTGGTTGATGGAAAAAACAAAGGGCCATCACAACTAGATTGAAACCTTTCCAGACCCAGCAAGACCAGGTCACCATTTAAGATGACATTTTATTCTGGGGAGCAGGAGTGATTGTCCTGAGCAACCATGGCTGCCAGATACTGGCTGAACTCCCTCCAGAATCAGCCCTGGCTTTACAAAATAAAGAGATTGGTGAGAAGTTATGTCTGGTGGCCAGAACTGGATATAGATATAGACACGTCAGTGGGGTAGTGCCCCGAGTGCCAACAAGGACAAATATTACCACCAGCTCCCTCAGATTTGTGGGAATGGTTGGATAAACCCTGGCCTCGAATACACGTCAACTGTGCAGGTCTTTTCATGGGTTCAATGTTCTTAGTCATTGTGGACACCCACCCAAGGTGGTTGGACATGCAATGAGGTCAAATACAGGGACAATGTGAACATCTCTTGCAGTGCACAGCCTCACGGAAGTGTTTGACACAGTCAGTGGGCCGTCATTTACCAGCATGAAATTCAAATGCTTCCTAAAGTCAAATGGCATTTGGCATATTTCAGACATCTCCATGCCATCTGTTGCCAATGGTCTGGTGGAAAGAGCAGTGCAAACTCTGAAGACAGACTTAAAGAAACAGCCTACAGCCTCACTCAATACCAAACAGTCCTGGTTCCTGTTTGATTATAGGACCACCCCTCATGCAACCAAAGGGATAGCTCCAGCAGAGTTGCTGATGGGGAGAAGATTCGCATCACATTAAATCTGGTCTTTCTGAACTCGGGGGGAGTGGAGGCTGAAACAGTATCAAGAATGCCGATGCCAGACACAGAACTCCTGTAAGTGAGAGAGACAGTTAACTTCAGGGGATGAAGTTTGGTGCCAAAACCATGAGACGTCCAAAGTTCGGGTCATTGAGACGGTTCTGAACAACCATATGGGCCACATGAAAGCTGCAAGCTCTCAAAATTGGTGCAGGAGCAAAACATACCCGGCCTCTCAGAGCAGTCAGAAAAGCTGTTGGAACCCATGGGTTCTCCCCCTCTGTGTAGTGTCAAAGAAATCCTGGATTATGAGATGGATACGGCAGATGTCGCAGCCTTGTCACCTTTACCGCCTGAAGAAGACGATGAATTTCTTCTGAGGTCCTCTGGGTGAAAGAGGTGGGCTACAGTACGGTACATGACACTTGTACCTGAGGCAGAGTTGGGGGAACCTGACCTGGTGCTAAAACAGCACTGGAGGGGCTACAAAAGAAATAGAACTGGCCTATGTCCTCAGACTCCGGGGGGGATGGATGTAGTGATTGTAACAAGATTGGCCAGGTAGACCTCATAGAATATGAGTTTCCTGGTTGGGACTGTTACCTGGTTCAATCAGGGAGACATGGCTGACAGATATAATCAGGAGTGTCAGAGGGTCTGTGGACTCTTGAGAGCTGGCTCTGAGGGGGCTAGACCACTGTCCAGTATTATGCACGTGTAAGTAAAGGGTGACTTGGTGATGGATTACCGACGTGTGCGGAGTTATTTAAATAACCGTGGTGCAATTTAGCATAAGAGGGAGAAACATGGATCAGAAACAACAGTGCTAAACTTAAATAATGGTAATTCCAAAGGAACAAGGGCAGAGTCAGCTGGAATTGACTGGGAAAGGAGATTAGCAGCAAAGATGGTTAAGGAACAGAAGCAAATGATTAAGAAGATAATTCATAGCTCGCGACAAAGATCTACGAAGAAGGGGTTAAGCAAACCATGATTAATGAGAGAATTTAAGAATTAAAAGAAAAACATACAGTTCAGCAAAACTAAGTGCTAGAAGTTTGGGAAAGTTCTAAAATCAACATAAAATGTCTAAAAATACTAAAGGGGGGATATAAACTTTGAGGGTAAAATTGCAAGTAATAGCAAGATGGAGAGTAAAAGCTTCTTTAAATGTATAAAAATGAAGAGAAAGGCCAATGTTAACAAAGGTCCTTTGGAGAATGATGCCAGGGAAATAATAACGGGCAAGTGGGAAATAGCAGAGGAATTGAATAAATACTTTGCATCAGTTTTCACACTAGAAGACACTAATTGCATTTCAAAAATTCTAATTTATCAAGGGACGAGAGAGAGGAAGTAATAACTATCACCAGAGAAAAAGTATGGAAGAAGAGCAAAAACTAATGGGAGTAGAGACGAAAAAGTCTCCCAGACCTGATGAGATGCATCTTAGGATATAAAACAAAATAGCTGCAGAAATGTTAGATGCACTGGTGGTGATTTCCCAAGAATCCTTCAACTCTAGCAAAGTCCCTGTGGATTGGAACACTGGATAAATTTATTAGAATTCTTTTGAGGAGTGAAGTTGTGGAGTTATTTAAATAATCATGGTGGAATTTAGCATGAGAGGGAGAAACATGGGTTAGAAACAACAGTGCCAAACAGGAAGTGGTGAATGTAATGTGTTTTAATTTCAGAAGACAATTGCTAAAGTACCATATGTTAGGCTACTTAATAAACTGCTATTCTATTCTAATTTTCACACACAATTTTACAAACAAAAGTACAGTGTAAAGGTTTATAAGTCGCCATCATGGTGTCTAATCATCATCATTAGGTAAGAACCCATGGTGTTATAGGATGGATAGAAGATCGGCTAACTGATATAAAACAGAGCAGGAGGCATTTTCAGAAAGGAGAAAATGAGGACTATAGATGCTGGAGATCAGAGTTGAGGAGTGTGGTGCTGGAAAAGTACAGCCAGTCAGGCAGCATTCGAGGAGCAGGAGAATTGACAATTTGAACAAAAGCTCTTCATAAGCTCTTCGGCATTTTCTGGAAGTCACCCTGTAATGAATGGAGTGCCACTCGGATCAACACTGAGGCCACAACTATCTGTTACTGATTCAAATAAGGAAAGTGAATATAGTACTGCCAGGTTGGCAGATGACACAAAAATAGATGGGAAGGCAAGTGGTGAAGCCAAATCGAAGGGTCTGCAGAGGGACGTAGACATGTCAGGAGAGTGGGCAAAAACTTGGCAGTTGGCATATAATGTGTGAAAATGGGCGATTATGACTTTAACAGGAAGACTAGAAGTGTATATTATTTAAATGGGGAAAGACTGCAGAAAGCTGCAGCACGGAGGGATTTGGGAGTCTTCGTATAAATCAGCGAACTCTAACGTAACAACTTCAGCATGTAATCGGGAAGGCAAATGGAATATTGGCATTTACTTAAAGGGAATGGAATATTAAAAATAGGCAAGTTTGTTAAAACTATACAAGGCACTAGTCCGACAATGTTGGAATATTATGAACATTTTTATCAAAGGTGACGGAGGTAGTCTAGACAAGATTTGCTTGGCTTATCCTGGCTATGGAGGGAATGGTTTATGGAAGAGCTTGGCTCTTGATGTCATTGGATTTTAGAAGAATGAGATGCAACTGTATTGAAAGATACACTGTTCTTAGGGAGAGACTTGATGGATAGATGTGGAAAGCATGTTTCTCTTTATAGGAATGTCTAGGACCAGAGGGCATAATCTCAGAATAAGGGGCTGCTCATTTAAAACAAAGACGAGGAAGAATTTCTTCTCTGAGGCTAGTGAATCTGTGGAATTCTTAGGTGCAGAGGATTGTTAAAGCTGGATCATAAAGTACATTCAAGACTGAGATAAGGAGACTTTTAACTTTTAAGGGAGACAAGCGTTATGACAAAAAGGCAGGAAAATGGAGGTAAGGATTATCAAGTCAGCTGTGATCTTATTGAATGGCGAAGCAGAGCTGATTGGCAGAATGGTCCCACTTGTTGCAGTCTTATCATGGGACAAAGATTGGTGTGTGGAATCGGGTGACAGATCAGTCACCTCATTAAATGACAGAACAGGATTAAAGGGCTAAATGGTCTCCTCATATTCCTCATGTGTGAAGACATCAAAGTGGAATTAATAAATGGGAAAGGGAGAGTCTGGTTGAACCTATAGTGATCTTTTCTTGTATTTCCCTCTATGTGAATACTTTGTGAACTTTTCTGTTTGCGTGAAGATATATTTTGTTTGCAACCTGTTACAATTACTCTGTTGTCAAACCTTCATCCTCCTGTATCTCTTAGCAATCTATCGCCATCTCTGTGAGCTCTTGTGCAGAAATGTGTTGGTGTTGGTGTTTGTGTGTTTTTGTGTTTGTGTGTGTTGTGAGCTTTTTTTAAAAATGTGTGCCCGTGAATCAGAGTCCCATTTGTGAGAGCGCGAAAATAACCCTAATTGTTCTTTTCCCCTTTCCTTTTATTCCCCTTTTCAAGGAGGTTACACAGCTCCAGAGGGTGAGGAGGGTAGGGAGTGTTTCTCACAATGATGTGGGGGGTGAGGGTGCTTTCCCCATGTTTGTGTGTCCTGCATGCATTGTGCTGACAGACCAATGGAGGCTGTGCATGTGGTGATTATGTTGCATAGTCATAGCTCTCCCCCAACTTCAGTGGCCACCTTCAGTGAGGGGGCTTTGAGCTATAGATTTCAGCTCCGGGCACCACCCAAGTTCAAACACTCTCATTTTTTTTAAGAAAAAAAATTTCTTTCTTTAAAAAAACAATAAATGTGACAAGTTTTCTAATCCCATGCATCTCTTCTTCTTTGTTCCAAATTGATGTCCCCCCTCATGGCGAGCAGTTTGCACAGGTGAGTGGACAGTCCTTGTTTCTAATGGAATGAGTGACGAGATGTTTCTGGGAGTGACTGAATGTGTGGCTGGGACTGACAGTGAGTGAGTGAGGGAGGGAGGCCCATGGTTGGGATGGCTGCCAATCTTTGTTTCCCTAGCATTTCCTCTGGCTTTCAATTAAAGTGCTCCTATTAATTAGAGAGTCAGACCCTTCGGCCCCCATCCATGCTGATCAAATTTCCCAAACTAAACTAGTCCCATCTATGTTTAGCCCATATCCCTCTAAACCTTTCCTAGTTATGTCCAAATGTCTTTTAAATGTTGTAAATGAATGTACATCGACCACTTTCTCTGGCAGTCCATTCCACATATGATTCACCCGCTGTGTGAAAAAGTTGCCTTTCAGGTTCCCTTTAAATCTTTTTCCTCTCAGCTTAAAAATATACCCTCCAGTTTTGAACTCCCCACCCGAGGGAAAAAGACCTTTACTATTCACCTTATCTATGTCCCTAATGATTGTTAACAAAGAAACCTCTATCAGTGTTGTCACTTGGTCACTGTGGTCTATTGGAAATCTCTGACCAGCCAGGAATGTTGCAATGCTAACACTGTTTTAACTACTTGTCATCGTTGTAGTCAAAGTTTCGATATATGCCTATACTTTTTATATGTAGATTTACTTCATAGCCATGACAGTACAGCACTCAAACCAATCAGAGAACTCACCATCTTTGTTTTTCTGTTTTACCAATAAATACACAGGCCACATGGGTACATATTGAGATCACATGACCAACAATAGTGTTGCCTGTTTATTCACTAACCTGAATTACAGTTAGCCACGTCCCAATTCCCAATGGCTACACGATATTCAACTTTCAATGTGAGACAGTAAGGGTGTGTTTGTTTGGACACAGTTTCTGAGCCTCCTCCTTCCAGTCGGTAATATAAACCCCGTTGTTGGTGGGGTTGTGCAGGGATGGATAATTGCAGGTCACCACTAATCACTGTGCAGATATAGTCCAGCCTGTTGCACTAATGGAGTCCCAGCACTCATCCAGGGAACAGAGGCTGCAGCCTTGATTTTCCTCTTAGAGTAGAGAAAGTAAAGAGGACCTTTCATAGGAGTGTTCAACATCATGAGTTAAGAACGTACTTAGTAGGAACGTGAATGGACCACACAGGACCTTGAACCAACTCTATTTCTTCCAATAACATTGAGACTAATCTTCTCTTCAACCCTGTTACCAACTCACCACATCCCCATAGACAGCGAGAAGTTGGCATGAGGCTTAGGAACCAGAGGTACAAATAAGCGAGGAAGTTAGTTTTTTTTTGTGTAGTGAGGAGTTGCAATTGGGTTCATGTTGCCAGAAAGGACAGTGGAAGCAGATTGAGTGGTGACTTTCAAAAGGTAACTGGATAATTACTTGAAATGGAGAAAATTGAAGAGCTGTGGGGAAAAGGGACCAATTGGACGCTCCTTTCAAAGAGCCAGCACAAGCACATTGGGCTGAACAGCCTCTTTTATGATAGTGAAGGGCAACTAGATCATCATCTGAAGGAGGAGGAGAAGCTCCAGAAAAACTGGGAATGTCTGAGTTGAGAAATGGTAGCCATAGAGAGATTTTACTGAAGATGTGATCAGATAAACATAACTTGATTCTGAAACATCTATCACCTGAAACTCTCCAAATTGGGTGCAGCTTTCATCACAGAAAATAAATGGTTTGGGTTGAATGAATTGGCACAGGGAACAGTAAATATAAGATACACAGTTAGCAGACTTGCAGGAACAGTGCAAGCAGGGAATCTTAATAAAGGTGTTCCTGATTTAAGCTAATAGGTAATTGGCAGTGGAAAAGTGTGGGTGCATATGAAAAATATTTTCTTCAACTCTCTTCCCCTGGAAGTACCAGTTTGCTGGATGCAATGGCCAAAAGCAAAACAATGGAGATTCTAATCTTTGAGAGAATGGATGTCCATCTCATGTTTTAGGTTTGGCCTAGAATTCCCAGAGGTTTCTTGGGCTTGGCAAGGTGAAGTAGGTTGGGGTAGCAGAGATTGGGCAGTGTGACTCCCTAGATTAAGGCCCAGTGAAGCAATGAGAGTAGGGGTCTCCCATCGGCTGCCTGCTTTCTTCAACATTGACTTGTCTGCTTTCCATCTGGAAGATTATCAGTGACTGTCAAACCTCTGGACATCCTGGTGTTAGCCCAAAGATCCAGGACTGACTGAAGATAGTTGAAGGACAACCACTGTGTCAGACGTCCAAGGGTGGCACCACACCTTATCAGGGAGTCTCTTCGATTCATAGGCTGAGGATATGACCTGTTTCTGAACCAGCACTGGTCCTTGCATGAGGATGACAGGCTGGTAATATAAAGATTTGTCCCTTAAATCTATGTGCCTTTTCAACTTGTGACTAATTGGACTGGTGTGGCTCCTCCAGGCCAGACTGTTTCAGTGCATCTAGAAGAAAGAACTTGCACTGGTAAATCTGTTCTTTTTTTGTGGTTTGTAGGGCACAAGAAAGATCTCCCCCATTCTTGTTGAATATTACTCAGAAACATGAGTGATAGCCATTTTAATTTCATTCTTCCAGTCAATGTGTTGACCTGCCTAGCTTAAATTTAAACAATGCTTGTCAGTTAACTGTCAGTCACCACCTAACTGGTGTATTCTCCATGACAACACCTGTACCGATCAAAGTTCACCTGCCAACCAATCAGTACTCTATTCTCATACAGTATAAAGTGTTATTTCCCCTTTGCATTGGTGTTCCTTCCAAACATCTTGATGATGAAAAACTTCATCAAAATGTGTCTCCAATCAGCAACACTCAAGTTCTGTGCCCCAAATGGCTGCTCCTTTGAGTAGTGCATCTCTTAAGAGATTCTCAAACATATAAGTCTGCACTCGGTGGTTTGGGAGAAACAGTTCCCATCAGCAGAAGGATTGAGAACCAGTGGATACTGAGTTAAGTCATTTTGTAAAAACAGTAATGACAACATGAGGAAAACATTTTTCTTGCAGCAAGTGGTGAGAATCTGCACTGCATTGTCTGAGAGTGGGATGAAGATCTTTCAAGAAGTTCAAAAGGCAGAAATCCACTAGTACTCTTGAGACAGCACTGTCCAATCACATGACCATTACAACTGAGAAGGATAAGGGCAGCAGTTACATAAGAACATTCCCATGCATGACCAATCATCAAGCCACACCATCCTGGCTTGGAAGTATATCACCATTCCTACAATATCAAAATCTTTGATTTCTTCCTAACTGTGACTTTGGGATTAGGTGCCTCAAATGGATTGCAGCAATTCAAGATGGCAGCTGACCACCACCTTCTAAACGGCAACTGGGGACTTTTGCAATAAATGCAGACCTACCCAGCAGAGCCCATATCTGATGAATGACCGGTAAAGTAGAATAATTATTTAGCAATATAATTTTCATAGCATACAAACTATCTTTAAAAATGTTTCTGGAGAGGAAAAAGACAACATGATTATAAGAAAAGACCAGGAGAGTGGGGACCAAGACCAGGAAAGCTGAATGACTTTTACAAAAAAGTTAGGCCAAAAAGCCTCCTTTTCGTGCTGTAACCATCATCCAAGATTATTTATGAAGAGTAGGTTGCTGCAGTTTTGGATCTGATGCTTGCTGTCCCAATCAGCTGCAGGAGCCTAGTGACAACACTGTTAGGTTCCACCTTTTGCATTAGATGGATTCCTCTTATAACTATTTCAGGGGGATATATTAAAGAGGAAGCTTTAAACCAAATCCCACCCTACTCTTGGACAATATAGATGAATGGAAACAATTTGAACTGGTTTGTGTGTGTATTTTCTGTGGAATGATGCTGTCAGTGCCACCTGTGAGCCTGGGTGACTGGTGTTGGAATGTGACAGATAATGGTCCCTTACATATTGTGATTTCACCACCCTCTTTAGTAACCACACGGTTAAGGAACTAGAGATCCCACTTTTTCTTCCTTCTCCCTGTCCCCCTGAGGTTTGGGGAAATCTGCAGGCACTTGTCAAGAGGATGTGTTTTGCAGGTTTGGGTGAGAGTCACTTCCTGATCACAGAACCCACAGAGGAAGTGACAGCTCTCCTGATTTGAACCCTGAATGCTCTGGGGTAGGGAGTAATGGAGAGGAAAAAAGGTACAGAAAGAGCATGGATCTGGGTGTAATCCTCCATCAGAAATGGGAATATGAGAAACTGTCCTTTTGCCCTTTGACGGATGCTGATTCCCAAGTCAAAGGCAGGATGCTGGGTTCATTTCAAAATCTGATGGCTCGTCTTACTGTGAGGTGATACTCCAGGAAGGCTGAGATCTCCTCATCAGCAGCTATGTTCTCCTTTTCAGATGTTAATCATTGAGTTTGCTATGTGTCTTCTACACTTTGGGTATTCTTTGATTCCCAGTGCTCACCCTCAACTCTCCAATTACCAAACATGGAAACTCTGAGTATCTCATCACAGTCAAAATTGTGTATCACCACATTCAGTGGTAGAGGTGATCTGGGTCAGTGCTGTTAGATCATTACCTGTGATTCTTTGCTGGTCTGCTTCAAATGAGAATTCTGGGCAAAATTGTTCCTAATGCCAGCGAGATTGGCTGTGCAACCATGGATCATTCCCGGTAATTCATCGTCCCTGAGCTTCCCAATGGACAACGGCCTGAGATGTCTCACCCAATTAACTCTGGGCTCATTCATGAAATATCTTGAAGATTAAATTAAAGAGTTGGAAAATTGGTGCAATGCTTGTTTGATTTCTGCTACCCCTTGTGTTAAAATTTCAGTCAGCAACTTCATCTGAATGAGAAGCTCCTTATGATCTTTCTGAGCGATGCTGTGAATCTTTGTGTAAACACTAACACTTGCTGTTTCCTCCTGTACACTACATTTCTTATTTTCACCGATCTGGCTTTAGAACTTGACTTGTGCACTTCTTAAAAAGATGAAAAACGTAGATTAAATGTCAACCAAGTGATTCAAAGCCATTTGGATTTCTGTGTTGAGAAGGGGAAACAATGAGGTAAATTTACATTTTAGGCTCTGGACAGACTTCAATGGTTCAGCTGTATTTTCTGAGGTCTTTTGGATTTCAGATTTCAGAGAATAATCACTGCCTACAAGGAGATGGAGTACTTTAGAAGATGGTTGACGTAGAAGACAATTAGAGGTATCTGGAGTCACCTGAGGAAGAGGAGTGTGGATGGGAAGAGGTGGAGTGGGGTCAGACGTTGTTGGTGATGTGGTGCCCAGCTGTTCTGCTGGTACCCCCTCAACTGTGAGCCCTCCCATGTGTTCCCAGGCAACAGGATCAAAATAACCAGGGGGCACACAGGGCTGGGTTAGCGTACCAAGCATGCTGCTTTTTCCTGGAATTGAGGATTTTAGGTCACTCAGGACTTAATTAGAGGCTTAAATGACACTTTTAAGAAAAGAATTCCTTTGGCCAATTTTGATGACCGTTGACAGATCAGAAGGAGGGAAGATGAGACAAAGGGTGTTAGATTGAACCATCCAATCAGACAATGAGAGGCTCTTTCACATTTCTAATGGTTGGGGTTGTTGTATGTGCCAAGAGGCCAATGGGAGAGGAGCATTGTGAAGACCATGTGATGAAAGCTCCATGAATATGCCCCACGGCAACATTGGAGTTGGGGTTGGGCATTGAGGGGCATTGTGTATCTCTGATTTTGGCCCCCTCTATACCTGCCATCAGCTAATCGTTACCATCCAGGAGAGATTGTTGGAGAGCAGCCAGCCCTGCATCAACCCATCGGTTAGACCTGGGGACCATGTTTCCATGTCCATTGTACAATGGGCTGTAACCCTCTGTCATGATGAGACTGTCCAGTATTCTTTACATCATTGACTTTGGATCTCATTGATGTACCACCTTCACTGCCTTCAGTGAAAAGAGACTGATCCACCTGATAGTCAGATTGCGGATCTTTGGATCTTTTTGAGAATCATCCAATCCCTTGATGGTCTTGTGCTTTGAGGTTCTATCCGCCAGGACTTCACTGCTCGCTCAGTCTGAGGCTGAAGGCCCACCGTGCCATTGGGTCAAGTACCAATTGTAAAAGTGGACAAACTGACAGCAGCAAACACTGCCGGCTGTGGGTGGCACTGTGCAGTTGTACCACCAAGAGGTAAAGTCATCTTTATAAAGAAGACATGTCTCTGCGACTCACAATCTGCCAGGTTGAGCCAATCATGTTGGCAGAATCTATATCACTGTTCAAGGACTGAGACTCTGGACTTCACTGTCATTACTTTGCTTTTGTCTCTTCCCTCCTCCCACTGGAAGGAGTGTTTGCCTCTTTGGTGGGCTTTGGTTCCACGTGGGATACTAAACAAAGTGGGGGGAGAAGAACCAGTCACTCCTCTGGGAGATCTGGCTCAGCAGGCAGGTTGTGTCCAAGCCCAGATGCAGTGAGTGTTGGCTCACTATTAACGCACTGTGGACATCACACGGGAAGCTGACCCCATAATGGGCATCACACAGGGAGATAACCCCACCAAGTTCTCTTATGTGAGGGCTCAGGCCCTCGCCTAAGAGAAGTTGCTGGGGTCACCTTCAGTACCTCTTCAATTCATCCAGTCAACACTATAGACGGCAAGTCAGATCAGTGGTGCTTCAACAACTTTCCTTCTTATCAGCTCAGCAACAACAGTGGTCATCAACAACCAGCTTTCTTGGACTCTTCATGTGGATGCACTGGTTATAAAGGCACAACAACGTCTCTTCTTCCTCAGGTAACTGAGGAAATTTGGCATGATGGCGAATACTCTTGCCAACTTTTATAGGTGTGCCATCGAGAGCATTCTGTCTGGATGTATCACTACCCGGTATAGGCAAAAGTGATGACTGCAGATGCTGGGCACCAGAGTTTAGATCAGTGTGGTGCTGGAAAAGCACAGCAGGTCAGGCAGCATCCGAGGAGCAGGAAAATCGACGTTTCGGGCAAAAGCATCTATTCCTGATGAAGGGCTTTTGCCCGAAACGCCGATTTTCCTGCTCCTTGGATGCTGCCTGACCTGCTGTGCTTTTCCAGCACCACTGTAATCTAAACTCACTACCTGGTATGGCAACTGTACCATTTAAGATTGGAGATGGTTACAGGGAGTGGTGAACTCGGCCCGGACAATCTCAAAGACCAACCTCCCATCTATAGAATCCATCTACCAGGCCCGCTGTCAAGGAAAGACCACCAGCATTCTCAAAGATCCATCCCATCTTGGCAATGTTTTTCTACAACCTCTACCATCTGGGTGAGGGTACAGAATCCTGAACACACGGACCAGCCGGTTTCAAAACAGTTTCTACCCTACTGTTAGAATACTGAATGGACTCACAAACTCTTAACATTCTCCTGTACCTCTGTTTTTGTTTTTGCTGCTGTTTACCTGTTATTTACTATCTATGCAACTTAACTCTGTAATCTGCCTGTATTGCTCACAAGACAAAACTTTTCACTGTGCCTCGGTACATGTGACAATAAATACAGTACAATTCAATTCGAAAAGGGTTTAGTCTGAAAAAGAAGTTGCACCACATTTTTATTTATTTTCACTGGAACGTTTGAAACCGTTTTTTGTTGACATGGTGAATTGTTGTGGTCAGGACCACACTGCCAGGAAGGGCAGTGGAATCAGTTTCAACAGGAACTTCCAAAAGGAATTGGAAAAAAAAATTGATCAGGAAGTAGAGATAATTGGTTAGCTCTTGCAAAGGGCTGGCACAGGGCGGGATGGGCAGAAGGGCCTCCTTCTACACTGAATTATTTTCTAACTCAGTTTTTTTCCCTCCAATTCCTTTGCTGCAGACCCCCAGCTGAAAGGTATAGTGACGAGGTTATTCAGCCAGCAAGGCTTCTACCTGCAGATGCAACCTGATGGCACCATCGATGGTACCAAGGACGAGAACAGTAACTACAGTAAGTCATGAGTCTCACTCCTTGTGGACTGGTTCAGACAGCTCAGCACCAGGCCGGGGGCTGTCCTGACATGGCTCAGTGCCCAGTGGTGCTGCTGGGTGACATTGAAATGGGTGGGTGATGGGGTAAGGGAAGGGTATTGTTGCCAGGAGACTGTGCAGATGTGGTGTCGCTAGGTCTCAGGGGAATGATGGTGTTGCGAGGTGACGGGGAGGAGCGACGATGTTGCTGGGTGACGGGGGGTGGGCGGGGGAGTGACTGTGTTGCTGGTGACAGGG
>NC_057722.1:62656044-62668405 GCF_004010195.1 Chiloscyllium plagiosum
TGTATGACCGGGGGGGACTGACGGTGTTGTTGTGTGACCGAGGGGAGTGACGGTGTTGCTGGGTGACGGGAGGGAGTGACGGTGTTGTTGGGTGACAGGATGGGAGTGATGGTGTTGTTGGGTGACGGGGTGGGAGTGACGGTGTTGCTGGGTGACGAGGAGGGAGTGACGGTGTTGCTGGGTGAATTGGGGGAGTGATAGTGTTGCGTATAAAAAATGGTCATCTGAATTGCCTCTTTCTGTGCTGCAAAGCTGAATGGATATCTGTCCCACTTAGGTACATGTCTTGCACAAGTAATGGCGCAAGGTATTTGTCTAGGGAATTTAATGAGTTATAAAATTTATCACAACTTCATCTCTGGATCTGAGCCAGCAAGCCTGTTGGAAGAGAGGATTTGTTCCTGGCACTAACAGATATGTCTTAGACACGGAAACGGATGAAGTCTGTCTGGGTGTGAAGGATCCTTTCACTGCCAGAATCCTGCGCCAGCGCAATCTAACTTTCATTCTGACAAACCTGGAAATTGCCCCTTCCCCCACCCTGGCGTTCAGCATCTCTTGTACGTTTGGTTTTGTCGGATGGCAATGCGGCATTGATGTCAGAACAGGGCAACAAAATGAGGCCATTCATTGTCTCCAACCTGTTTGATCACTCACTTAGATGACAGCTAATCTTGTCTCTCGCTGCTGTTGTTGCTTGCATTTCCATTTAATATTCTTACCACCTGTAAGATATTTTTAGCTTCTTGGATAGATTTTATTGTTTGGTAGGAACACTAATGAACTATAATGTTTTATACATTATTGTATGTTTTTTCTGCAGCAATGGGAAGTGTGCAATGGGTTTGCAGACATGTTTGGAGCCTTTCTGGGGATCTGGCTTTACCATAGAAAGGAATCTAATTGCTAGCCAGTCTGTTCTAATTGTTAGTGATGAGCACAGGAGATTCCCCTGTGTCATAAAGCTGCTGGGCCAGAATCACTGCTGCTGTGCGTGTTTTCTTGGAATCCTTCTCCCAGGCAACTGAGTGGATTTTTTTTTAACCTCTATTCCCTCACCGATGATGCACAGTTCTCGCTAAAGTTTTGGAACGCCCACACACTCTTCAGGCACAACAGCTCTGCTATCATTGTTTTCCTGGCCAATTTGTTTCTGAGATTGTGGTAACTGAGTATCACACTCGTCATATCCAGGCATGTCCATTTAGGGATGACTGTGGAAGAATATTGAGCACTTCATCTATGACAGGACAGTCAGATTTTGGGTAAAGATAAGTATAAGTACTGCACAGATTAGATATCCAGCTATTCTCCTCTATAACAGTGTGTCCAATACTGATGGCTGTTCATTAGACAGGCCTCTGCAGCGTTCAGTTTCAAACTTGGTTTTCTTGATAAAGCCAATAAAAGGGGTACTTTTGGAAGCAGGGTTCTGGGAGTTGATGCACAGCGTAACCCCAGAGTGTATTGTTAATTGGGGTGACTTAAGAATTGGGAACTAAACAGTGGGAACAAAGAAGGAGGACGAATTAAGGGTCGGTTTAATGTCAGCTAAGAGATAGAAAATACAGTAAGGAAAGAGAAAGAAAAATTGAGTTTAGAGAAAGAAGTGAGCTACATAAAATTATAAACACAAAGGCAATAATTTACAACCTGATATTTTAAAAATTTCCTTCAATAATTTATTTGCTTGTTAGAAATTTACTTGTGCTTATAATTACTGGCCTTAAATATCAGATATCACAACATATCATAGAATCACTACAGTGTAGAAAGAGGCCATTCAGCCCATTAAGTCTGCAGCACCCCTCTGAATACTCAGTGGAAGCCCACACAGAAGGAGAATCTGCAGACTCCACACTAACCCAGGTTCATAGTGCTGTGAGGCAGCAGTGCTAACCACTGAGCCACTGTGCCACCCATGTCGTTTATTGTAAAACTGAAGGTAGAACTGCAAAACTTATAACATTTCACTGCACACACATGCCTTATCCAAAATTACTGTAGCATTTACATCAATAACGATTGCATTCCATTAGCCTCACTATTACTGCAGTTGTACATAAAATCTTTTATACACTGTCCCCATCAAATGCTCCCAAGACAGTACAGGACGAGGTTAGATACAGGCTAAAGCTCCTTCTACACTGTTCCCATCAAACACTCTCAAGCCACCTATAAATAGGAACATAGGGACAGTATAAGCTACTAAGCCCATCAGCTTGTCCTGTCATCCTAGATCCTAGCTAATCATCAACTTCAATGCCATTTTCTCATCCTATCCCCATATGTCATGAGTATCTCAAAATCTATGGAAATCTGTTTTAACCATATTCAATATGTCAAGGACTGCTGCTTCAACTTTTCAGCACGTGTTGTTCTCTTGCTGGTCCCATTGTGTGTCGAAGGCTAAGTTAGTTGTTCTTGGTTTTCATCTGCATAGCACAGAGATAAAGGAGGTAACAATTCATTAGTGACCCTGTTGGTTGAGAGCCAGATTTGCTGTGTTTCCCTCCCTCTGGTTTCACCCAATGTGCTGGGCTACTGTCACTGAGCGTGCAGGGCAGTGGCCGGTGGGGAGTTGCTGCATGTGAGTCTTCAGGAAGTGTCAGGAATTATATCAGCACTTTATATTTCAGTGCCAGAGGCCAGGCATGTGTTTTGGTAGCTTACCTGCTTGTGACAAGCTTTGGATTCAACTTGTGCAGTGAGTTCAGGTCTAAGAACTCCAATTCCATCATAACAATGCAATACTGATGGAATGCCACACTGTCAGGGGTGCTGTCTTTTAGATGAAAAGCTAAACCAATTTGCTTTCTCAGGTGGAGGAAAAGTAAGGGAGTTCTCCCAGGTGTCTGCTCAACATTATTTCTTCAAGTTTTTTTTGTTATTTGTTCCTGGGATGTGGGTGGTCTTGACTGGGCCAACATTTCTTCCCTAGTTGCTCTGGAAGAGCATAGTAATGAGCTGGCCTTCTTGAACCATTGTAGTTGGTGTGGGACAGCTGTTCCCATGGTGCCATGAGGGGAGGAGTTTCCAGGGTTTTGACCCAATGACAGTGAAGGGACAGCGATATGTTTTCCAAGTCAGGTTTGTGGAAGGGAACTTGTAGCTGGTGGTGTTCCCATGTGTCTTCTGCCCTAGTCCTTTTGAATGGTAGAAATTACTGAAAGATTATTTTATCACTATCACTAGTTGTGGGATTGTACGGTATGTTAATAACTCCTGACTTTCAAGCATTGTAACACAGCATATACTTTGCAAATACACCATTGGATATAACAGTCTTTGCCGTGACATGGGGGCATGAAAGGAAGTGAAATCAATGCCTCATTTACAAGTTTACAAAGTTAAACATCTCACAACACCAGGTTATGGTCCGACAGGTTTATTTGGAAGCATTAGTTTTCGGAGCGCTGCTCCTTCATCAAGTGGTTATGGAGTATAAGTTCATAGGATACAGCTTTACAAGTGTACTTGTGCTTAGAATTACTGGCCTTGAATATCTGATATCACAACTTATCATAGAATCCCTACAGCATATTAAGTCTTCACCAATCTTATGGGTACTCAGTGAAAACCCACACACATAGGGAGAATGTGCAAGATCCACACAGACATCACCCAAGCTTGGAATTGAACCCAGGTCCATGGTGGTGTGAGATAGCAGTGCTAACCAGTATGCCAGCCCTAATGAGATGGAGTTGAGCATGTGAATGATGGAGATGAATATTTTGTCAAGCACGCTATAATGATCCCCAGTAGCGCCATTTCCACTTTGTTGGAAGTGTGAAGTTATGGCGTTCTGCACTGCTCTAATGAGGCCATTTAAATTTTTTTGCCTGTCGGCAAATATTTCTGATGATCATTTGAAGGGACACAAGCTGGTAACAATCCACTTTGTTTAAATGTGGATGGCTTAAAACTGGATTAACCCACGTACAGGCATCAAAGTCAACCGCAGTAATCATACACAGAATTAAAGAGTTGAAGAATTGTTTGTTGCACCAGTGTTTGCACGTCTGGCCAGCGCAGATAAGATTATGTTGTGACAGTACAGATTTACTTCTGCTTATCTCTTCAGCCAGCAGACGAGTTTTGGTTTGAGTGGAATTGGAGATTAGAATAAAGGTTTGGGTGCAACCAGCTGATATTCAGCTGATTCACAACTTTGCCCAGAATGCAGATGGATCCAACTGTTTCCTGGTGGCACGGCTGACCCCAGTTTTAATTGGATGTGTGTGAAATTTAATTGCCCAGGGACGGGTGTGAAATTTCCAAAAGTTCATTCTGCCAGCATGTGCTTGCAATTCACTGAAAAACCAATTTGTTCAAAAGTAACATGTTTTTAAATTGTGCTTCCTGATGGCTCCAAATTGCAATTGTTCAAAGCAGATCTGAATTTTCTCAACTTCTGTACACACTGACTGTGTAGTTGGCTCGGTTAGTTGGCACAGAAAGGAAGTAATGAAAGAAAGCTGTTTAATCAGCCTCCACACTCCATTTCTTCCCTTTCATTGAAGCTCACCACCATCCACCCACTCTCTACCCACCAAACCCTGCTGGCCATGTGACTGCCATATCTGTATGCATACTTTAATTTGTTTTCAACCCTTCAATGTTGCTTGTCACTGTTCCAAGCCCTGAGGTAATTTCTTACCAGAGTTCTCCTCTGAAACCGGTTTCCAGCCTTCACACAGTGTAAATTTCTGAATCACCATCTCCACTGATCTCCTTCACTTCTCTCCATCTCCAAACTCTCAATCTGTGGCTCAATCTCATACCTGCATCTCTTTTTCATCCCAACTATTATCTTCCACTCCCCCATGACATAATTCCAGTTTTTTCTCTGGAATGTCCTCAATTTGGCATTTCTGTTGATTCTTGCTCAATAACATTTTTAGCCCTAACAGTCACTTGGTATTAAAGATCTTGAGCATTGCTGAAGACATGTCAAAGCTTTTCATTGTGCACTCTTTAGGACAGATGCAAAAATGTTAAATTTCAAAAGAAACAACAATTTATATTGTATCAATGCAGTATTAATTGTTTTTCCCTTTGAGGCTTTTTATTCTTGGTAAATGTTATGATGAGCTCTGGAAGACAAGTTTCAGTAACACGTGTCTTTTCAGCAAGACCCTCATTCCCAGTAAATCACATAGCCAGCTGCCCTCACCATCAGGGATCCAGGAATTGTTGGTTGTAAAGAAACCAAAGTTCATTGAGTTTGTCTTCTACTTTCCTATTAGTTGTACAAGTCAGTAGTGATCATAGCAATCCCTATTCACTTGGTCTCTGTAATCTCCTACACTACTGCTTAGATGTAACTGTGCCTTCCTTTTCAAATTCCTGAATACGTTGTCACTTCATGATAATTTTTCGGTTAGTCACTGACAGGACCATGGGTGAAACAGCAAAAACATCCAGTGCTCGCGAGCTTTGAGGAACCATCAGTTCAAGCCCACTTGTTCCTCCCAAACGTACCAATCATTCTGATGAAACAGTTCCCACTTCTTAACCATCAAGGTTAAAGACTACAAAATCAAGACAATTGTTGGTTGACTGGCTTATCATCATGAGAGGCGCGTTGCGCTCCCATGTTCTTTTGATCCATTTCTGCTTTGAGGTTTTATTATGTTATTCTAAGATCATCCTGAAAAGTAAGGAGAACAAGCTGACCCCTAAATATCAGATACAAGGAATGCATGGATTCTTTTGTCACAAAGATAAAGATTATGGAGCTGCCTTCACCTTAGCTGTGCTCTTTGCTCTTCATACACCAATATTCTGAAGCTTCCTCAAGCCTTTCTTCAATCTGGCTCATTATCCTTAGGTAGTTTTTCCCTACAATGTTCAGTCATGGAAACCATCAGAAGAACTACCTTCGCAAACAAAATCAGAAATTGCTGGAAAAGCTCAGCAGGTCTGGCAGCATCTGTGGAGAGAAAGTGACCCTTCTTCAGTTCTCAGTGCTGCACTCTTACAGGGACGGGATGTTAAACCAATGTCCCATCTCCCCTGTCAGGTGTCTGTATAAAAATCCCATGTAATCATTTTAAAGAAGAGCAGGGAAGTTCTTCTTATGAACTGGAAGGGTTTGGAGGGATATGGGCCGGGTGCTGGCAGGTGGGACTAGGTTGGGTTGCAAAATCTGGTCGGCATGGACGGGTTGGACTGAAGGGTCTGTTTCCGTGTACTCTATGACAAATGCATTGTGCTGTTTTTGGGAGGCACTAATTGTCTTCCACTTTCAAAATTGTCAATATTTCCAACTGATCTGTTAAAATACATGTCTGGGACAGGTGGGATTTGAACCTAGGCCTACAAGTCCATAGGTGGGGACATTACCATTGTGTAATAGAACCTTTAATTTCCATATTGTAGCCTTGGTTCCTTCAGCTGTAAAGCACATATGGATAGCCTATCTTAATGAAGAGTTATACAGAAGTACAAATCGATGTTCTTTTCAAATTGCTTTTTGTGTATTGTTGTTGGAGGTAACACCAGTACACCTTTATAATTAGCTAAAGTGCAATTGAGAGCAGGTTTGTGCCACTGTAGTCGTTGATGTAAATCACTTTTTTGCTCCTCAGCTCTGTTCAACCTGATTCCTGTGGGATTGCGAGTGGTGGCAATTCAAGGCGTGAAGTCTGGTCTCTATGTGGCCATGAATGGGGAAGGTCTCCTCTACAACTCAGTGAGTACAGATGCTTCATTTCCCCACTGTTCGATCAGAGCTATCATTGACCCCCAAGACACTTTGCTGTAGATCCTGGTCATTCACTAACCTCCCTGGGTTACAGAATTCAAGTGAGCAGTTTCATAAGGTAGAATCCCTACAGTGTGGAAGCAAACCATTCAGCCTATTACCTACGCTTCAGAAAGCATCCCAAACCCCCTACTCTCTCCTCTCTCATCCTGTATTTCCCATGGCTAATCCACCTAGCCTGCATGTTCATAGACATTATTGGCAATTTAGCATGGCCAATCAGCCTAACCTGCACATCTTTGGACTTTGAGAGAAAACCAGAGCATCCAGAGGATATCCACACAGACATGGTGAGAATGTGCAAACTCCACACAGTCAGCCAAGGGTGGGATCCGAACCCACGTCCCTGATGCTGTGATGCAGCAGTGCTAACCACTGAGCCACCATGGAAAGGTTTTGTCAAGTTCACCTCAGGCTTGTGAATTTATAGGATGGGGGCAGTAATCAAAATGAGCTCTGAATTCATGACATTTATTCTTCTGAACTATTGTTCAAATAAAGGTTTTGGTTAAATAAAATTTCAGCATCTCTCTTGTTAGCATTATACTTCCTTTCTCCTCCCTCTCCCAGGCGGTGCTCTTGCCTGAAGTTGAGTTGAGCTCTGGTCAGGCTCCTGTGAAGTTGGGTCTTTCCTCTTTTGACTTTATAGATGTTGGTTATGGGCCCTGAGGTCTGAGCCCCAGTAAGGTCGGTGGTCCCTTCCCTCCCGTTCTCCCCCAATCCATCTCCCATCTCCCATACACAGTAAAGGTGGCTTCCTATCTGATAGATGGAATAGCGGGAGAGGGGGTGGAGAGACAGGATGATTTGGGAGGTGGGTGTTACACTTAAAACTGTCTCAGGATATTGATGCAGGGGAGTGGGTTTGACAGCAGCATGGGATCTAATCATAGCAGCTGGTTTGGTACATAACAACTGGCTGAGTCTGTTTTACTCGCGTGGGTATTAATAAAGCCATACTGGTACTCATTCGATCACAGACTACAGAACCAGTTTTACACTATTCTATTTCATCTTTGTGCCTAAATGAGTTTGTGAACAGCTCAGTAAATTAGGTATTTATTTATTGCTTCCATTTCTGCACAAACCCATCACTACATTTGAATACTTATGGCTAATTGTGTCAGTGCTCTGGGAGATGTCAGTTAAGCAGTTTACAGAACCTACCAGTTAAATCGAATAATTCAGTGGTCATGAACTCAAATCTCATCCCTCAACTCTCAAACAGAGAAACTCCATGATTCCCTCATTTCTTTCTAGCTTTCTGCTTTTTTTTTTTGGCTGATTGATGTCTTTTGTTGTTGAGTTAGAGTAAATATTTACCAAATGTCTGGATGGTGCACTATTCTGTAATGTACCTTATAAATCTGAAACATTAATGGATCTAAGGCAGGTGGTGAAAAGTTGCACAAGAGATCAGTGCTGCCTTGAAAGGCTTCATGGAATGTGAAAAGTAATGGTTTGTTTAGCAATGAATGCTCCTTGTGCCTGATTCAATGACTACACATAGTGGGCAGAATTTTCCAGGCCTGCTTGGAGCTTTTAAAAGGATGGGGAATTTAATCAGGCAGGACAAGAAATTTCAGTTAACTGATGGCAGGTTACATTTTTATACTGTTATTCTTTGATGGAATGTGGGTGTCGATAGCTGGGTCAGCATTTGTTGCCTGTTCCCCTAATTGCTCTTGTGAAGCTGTCTTTTTGAAGTGCTGAAGTCCATATTGTACAGTTACGGAGGGTGCAAGGAAGAAAGTTTCAGGATTTTGACACAGCAGCAGTAAAGGAAGAATGATATCATTCCAAGTCTGCTTGGAGGGAGGCTTGACGGTGAAGTTGCAGGTGATGTATTCACTTCTGGTTCCTGCAGCCATTGCCGCATACAGACCTTGGGGATCTGCACTGTGTCTGGCGGAATTAAAGGGGATGGTAGGTCATGAGATTGCTGCAAGATTCCAAGCCTCTGACCTGCTCTTGTAGCCACAATATTTATCTGGCTGTTCTAGCTGCTGCTTTGTCAATGGGAACTCCCGGAAGTTGGTTGTGAAGGATTTAGCTAAGGGAATGCCATTGAATATCAAGGACCGATGGATAGGTTCTCACTTGGTGGAGATGGCCATTGCCTTGCAGTTTTGAGGCACTTGCTTCTTATTAGCACAAGCCTGTTTATTATTCAGGAGTTGCTACATTTAGAAGCCTCAGTGTTTGAGGAATTACAAATGGCACTGAACGTTATGCAACCATTCATGAACACCCCCACCCTCCCCTTATGATAGAGGAGAGGTCATTGATGAAGCAACTAAAGATGGCTAGATGCAAAAAGAGTGATTGTACTTCCTACGTAAATTATTGGCTTTGATTCAGAATGTCTTAAGGATTGATACAATGCTTTTTCTTCATTCCCATTGTGCGTTTATTCTTTGGCTTCATCTTTACTTGTGAATGCGTCATCAATGGACTAGGATCCTTGGATGACTGGGTGGTAGTGAGGAAGAGGTGTGAAGAGAGAATCATAGTGCTGTACACCACAGGAGAGGCAAGGTGTGATTTTCTAGAAATGTCGAACATTATCATCGACTTTGATGGAGAAAATGCAGGAGAACTGTTTCCAGTGGCAGAAAGATCAGTCAGTAGATTGAACGTATTTACAAAAAGAACCGGAGGGAGAGATGAGGACTTATTTATGACAATATAAAACATGGTGTCCAAAAGGACAACGGAAGCAGATTCAAGAGGAACTTTTACAAGAGAATTTGATAAATACTCGAAAAGCTAAAAGGAATGTAGGACTATCAGGAGAGAACAGAAGAAGTGTGATTAATTGGATATCTTATTGGAAGAGCTGTCATACATTGAACGCCTCTGTTTCTGATCTATGATTTTATAAGTTTATCAATGTAGCAGAATTTAATATCATCTGTGCCCACTTTATATTTAACTTGTCAACTTGCTGATGCTCCTTTTGACAGTTGGCTGTGGGTTGAACAGCACTTTTATTGGGTTCTGACTGCATTAGCCTTGTGTCCAATCTAATTCTTCACTGAGTACTTCAGCAGGGAATTTCCTGCTTGTTTCTGTCTTTGGCTGTCCATTTGAAGCTGCTAAAAATGAAATCGCCTCATTAAATATTTATTCTGCGAGTCTCTTCAATGTAAAAATTGTCCCCTGCTGCTGCAGTTTCGGGTGTCTTTGGTAACATTTGACATTAGAAATGTACAGGCCAGATTTGACAAATATCATGAGGCTTATCATAAATTTCATAGCTTGTTCACCTGGCAATGACTGACTTATCTGATCTGCTGCTGCACTGAAAGGTGGTGTGATTCAGGTCTTTCAGATTCTGAATAGGGTAGAGATGGAGATGGTGCTCCATTTGCGACTGAGATCAGAACAGAGGACCATGGATTTCAGAGAGCTGCTAATAAATCCAGTGGAAATTCAGGAAAACAAACATATTAGCCAGACCTTATGCCCGAAACATCGATTCTCCTGCTCCTTGGATGCTGCCTGACCTGCTGCGCTTTTCCAGCAACACATTTTTCAGCTCTGATCTCCAGCATATTAGCCAGAGTGGAGACAGTGTGGGACTCAGGGAGGGGTTGAAGAGATTGGTAATGATGCATTTAAAGGGAAGCGGGATAACAGATGATGAAGGAAGGAATGGAAAGATGGGATGATGGGAGAAGATGAAGAGGCGATGGAGGGGACTAATATGGGAAATGAAAACTGAAATGGTTAGTGTGTGGCAGTAGTTGCCAAATTCCAATTGAATATGATCTCCCAATGCAGGGTTGTTGGCCTGAGCATGGGTCATCAATTCCCATTCTGCCTGATTGCTCTGAGTAGATGTTATCTGAGCATTCAGACTTAAAACAAGACAATGCTGAATTGTTCTGTGACTGGGTCAGTGGGACTTGAAGCCGACTTTGTTTTACACCATGCTGAATTCAAACCTTACTTATTGCTTAAAGGCTGCTGTCACCTTTTCCCACTGGTGGTTTCAAATAGAAAATTGAGAATGAGAAGATGCCAAAGCTGTTTGGAGTACCCAAGATTTTTATTATATAATTTGTTAACCAGGAGGAATGCTGTTTCCACCACGGGGTGTATCCTTAAATCCAATGAAGCAATTTACTTGATCCTTGTCACTATCTCCAATTTTTCCACAGTATTTTGCACAAGGACAAACAGCCTGTTCAGGTTGCTGCGGTGGAAATGCATAGGTAGCGGGAAGAGGACCTCGAGCCTCATACTGTTCAGTTGAGCCGAGATGGATGGTCTCTTTCAAAGGCCGACTGAGCTGTTTCTTGTTCACTTTGATTCTGAGATCACCAGTTGGGCAGTTTGGTTTAATAAAAAGGGGGATCTCAAGCTGGTGAAATCAAATGAAAGCATGGCTTGTCTTCCAAGTCTGACAGTCCAAGGATGTAAACATCTGTGATGAATGTTGCTGCATGACGTTTCCAGGTCAGGCCGATTAAAGCACAGTAAATTGGAACAGACAAGCCAAGGTAAGTTCAAAGCACAAGCTTTCCTGATAGCTCATCCATGTCCAATTTCTTCAATCTTTGCAGTGAAGTGAAGCTACTTCAAATGGTTCTGTCACTAAGTCTTTCTCTGTGTCTTTGTCTGAGTTTTCTATTTGTGTCTTTTTGCTGTTCATTTATCTCAATAGTTCTTGTGTCTCTCTGTATCTCTCTGTGTGTTTCTGTCTCTGTGTGTAAGCTTTCCTGTTTCTATGTTTCTCCCTCTCTCTTTCAGTCTTTTTCTCTGTCACTTCTACTCCCCATTTACCTGTATGACCATCGGTAGACCATTTGGCCCTTCAAGTCTATTCCACATTCAGTGAGATTGTGGCTAATCTCACAACCCTTAACTCTACACTGCTGCCTTTTCCTTGTAGCCCTTGGCTCCCTTGTGTATCTGTCTCAGCCTTCAGTATAATTAATGGCCCAGCCTTGACTGTCCTCTGCAGCAGATGTTTCCACAGCTTCACTACCCTCTAAGAAAAGACATTCCTCCTCACCCCTGTCTTCAGTGGGGGACTCCTCACTCTGAGATTATGCCTCTGGTCCTAGACTCTCCCATGATGGAAGCAACTTCTCTGCAGCTACTCTCTCAACCCTACTAATATTTCAATAAATTTGCCTCTAAGCTTGCCAAAGTGCATAACCTGATGTTTTCTCTCATTATATTTCATCTGTCAAGTTTGTGACCTTTTGTGAAGGGCAGGTCGTGCCTCACAAACCTTATTGAATTCTTTGAGAAGGTGACTAAGGAGGTGGACGAGGGGAAAGCGGTAGATGTGGTGTATATGGATTTTAGTAAGGCGTTTGATAAGGTTCCCCATGGAAGGCTACTTCAAAAAATACAGAGGTATGGCATTGAGGGTGAGTTGGAGGTTTGGATTAGGAGTTGGCTGGCTGGAAGAAAACAGAGGGTAGTAGTTGATGGCAAAGGTTCATCTTGGAGGGCCGTCACTAGCGGTGTTCCGCAAGGATCTGTTTTGGGACCATTGCTGTTTGTCATTTTTATAAATGACCTGGAAGAGGGGTTAGAAGGTTGGGTGAGAAAGTTTGCGGATGATACGAAAGT
>NC_057722.1:62668847-62718003 GCF_004010195.1 Chiloscyllium plagiosum
GGTAGGTTCTTTATTCAGCGAGTCGTGAGTTCATGGAATTCCCTGCCAGTAGCAGTGGTGGACTCTTCCTCATTATGGGCATTTAAGCGGGCATTGGATAGGCATATGGAGGATAGTGGGCTAGTGTAGGTTAGGTGGGCTTGGATCGGCGCAACATCGAGGGCCGAAGGGCCTGTACTGTGCTGTATTCTTCTATGTTCTATGTTCTATGTTCATCTAACCTGTCAAAGCCCCTCTGTAATCCTCACCACTTACCTCCCTTATCCAAGGTGCTAATACATATTGGAAATGATTGTGGCCCTACCACTGATCCCTGTGGTACTCTGCTATTTACAGGTTGTCAGCCTGAAATGTTCTCTTTACCCCAACTCTCTGTCTTCTATTATTTATCCAAACCTATGTCCGTGTTAATATCCTACCTCCAACAACTTGGACACATCTTATTATGTGCGATACTTTGTTGGAAGTCTTTTGGAAACCAAATACATTGCATCTACTGGCTCTCCTTTATCTATGCTGCCTGCTACCTTCTCAATAAATTTGCCAAGCATGACATTCCCTCTTGATGTAATGCTGTTTAATAGTCTGTCATATTTTTTCAATGATAGTCATTAAACTCATTGCCTGATTAGCTTTTTTGTTATCCCTGTCTCTTTTTGAGCAGGATGCTACATTGGTACTTTTTGATTTTATTTGGGACTTTTCCAGACCCCAAGGATTCTTGGAGGATTATCATCAGTGCACTTACTATCTCTGTAGCTAATTCCTTTTGTCGTCTTGTTTGCAACCCATCAGGTACAAGAAACATATTGACCTTTTAACTAATTAGTTTCCTTAGCACTTCTTCTCTAGTGGTAGTTATTGTGGTTATTTCTTTCCACTTGCCCCACAACCTCCTGATTATTTAGTATTTTAAGAATGTTGTAAGTGACCTCTTTCATGAAGACTGATGCAATGTATTTGTACAACTCACTGTCTTTTCCCATTTCCTCTTATTATTTCACCAACTTGGCTCTCTTAGGGGCTTATTTTCACTTTGATCTTCTTTTCCCTTTTGTATATTTACAGAAGCTCATACGGTCCATTTTAATATTACTTGTGAGTTTATCCTCATGGTTTTCTTTTGAGTCATCTTTTGCTGGCTTTTGAAATGTTGCAAATCCTCTTGGTTCACCACTAATCTTTGTCACATTGAATGTTTTTTCTTTCAGTTTGATGGTGCATTTCCTTGGTTCACCATGGTTATTTCATTCCCTTTCAATAATCCTTTTCCCCATGTGATATTCCTTTGCTGTAAGTCATGAACTATTAAATGTCTGTCATTGTTCCTCAACTATCTTTTTTGCTAAACTGCTTTCTTGGTGGTCTCCATTCAACTCAGCTATCATTTCTTAAGAATTACCTTTATTTAAAATTTAGCGCTGATGTTTCTGACCCAACTTTCAAAAAAGCCTGAATGCTAAAATGTGTTGTGTTATGGTTGCTCTCTATTGGTCTCTCTCTCTCTCTCTCTCTCTCTCTCTCTCTCTCTACTTTGTCTTAGGAGAGGGACCTCTTATGTTAGGGCCTATCAGAAAAGCAGAGTCATTTTCAGATTAGACCCGGAACAACTAAGTTGCATACTTTGTTGCTTTTTGCCAGAACAGATTAATTACTGTCCTGTCTCTGAAAAGTCGGAATGTCACATCCTTCCTGTCAAAAAACAGTTCCAGTGAAAATGTCCACAATAAGGGTTATGAGGAATCGCCAGCAATTGGGTATTTCAGACTGCAGCAAATGCAACAGAAGAGGAAACAGGGAAGGTTGTTCCATATCCCTTATCCCCTGACACCACTTTTATCTGGAGGCAGGATCTGAGGGACTGCTATGCGGAGAGGTGCCTGAGAGTCCAACTGAAGAGGAAATCTGCTCTGATGAAAGAAGCATTGATGAAGGAGGTTAGTGTAGAATGATGATCCCTCCAATCTGGATCAAATGCACCAAGAAAATCCTGTGGAGTGTGGAGATGGTGACTGGAAGAACACATTGAGGTGCCAAATGTCACAGTCTGATTTTGCCAGAATTCTCACGTACAGCTCTTTTCAGAGCAACACAGTCTGCAGCTCCACTCATTCCTCTATCTTTTGAGGCACCTTCTCATATTCCACCTGAAAGGCAGCACCTCACTCACTGACCTTCACTTTATTGTCCTCTCATTCTGATATATATGCCTCAGAATCACATTGCAGGAGTTCCTTAGGTTAGCCTCCTAGGCTCACCCATCGGGGAAAGTGAGGACTGCAGATGCTGGAGATCAGAGCTGAAAATGTGTTGCTGGAAAAGCGCAGCAGGTCAGGCAGCATCCAAGGAGCAGGAGAATTGACGTTTTAGGCATGAGCCCTTCTTCAGGAATGAGCCCTTTTCCAGCAACACATTTTCAGCTCGGCTCACCCACCTTCAGCTATTTCGCTGCTCCTTGGATGCTGCCTGAACTGCTGTGCTCTTCCAGCACCACTAATCCAGAATCTGGTTTCCAGCATCTGCAGTCATTGTTTTTACCATCTTCAGCAATTACTGAATGTAGAGGTCATAAGGCTGCATATTGATGTCCTGATTTTGTTGGCATCGTTCTGGAAATGGGTATTTTGGGTTATCTGTAGTTTCCACTGAATTGGGCTGGTTTAGGAGAGTGATGTGATTCCCATCCAGAGGTGTTGTAAATTATGAAGAGGACAATCAGGAACCATACAAAAGGTAAGTTGAAAAAGTGTTGCCAACTTCACATGTACTTATAACGTTATTTATGTTCACAGCTTCATTTTCAAAAGCTAAATGTCACTTCTCCCTGGGGTAGTGGATTGGAAATAAAGCCCTGCTATCCCCGGAGTTGTAACAAACATTGAAGGTTTTTAAAAGAGTGAAAAATTCCCATTTTACTTGAGTTTCAGACCCAGATTGCTAGCAGGGACCAGGCTTCTGTTCTTAACAAGAATGAGTATTTATTACAGGTGATTTGATTCCAGTTACCGATGAGCAATTGTAAATCTTTAACTACTAGTTAAACTCCAATCACCTTATAAACTCCCCTTTACACAGACATACAAACAGATACAGATAGAGAAAACAAAACGTGGGTATTATGGGTGGAGGGAAAAGCTGGGAAGACCGTTCACAGGATCTGCTAGGATGATGCATATGCTCATCAGAATGCTACCACTTTGTCTTCCTTCTCAAGGTGCTTTCACTGGTTTGCAGGAGGCTCAGAGTGGCTGGTTCACAATTCTGAAAGGTCTCTGACCTATTAATTAAAAGTCATACTGTACAGCAAGTGCTGAAGGGAAAATAAACTGTTTTTCTTCAAATTTACACTAGCGTTTACTGCAGAGAATACAGAAAGCTCCTGAGCTGGTGGAGGGTTGTCTCAATCTTGTTTATAGCCCCAGGCTGGTTAGCTACCTAAGAACCAATTACATAGTTGTTGGAAACCTTTGCTATCAGTGCTTATAATTTATGAACTTTGGGTTAGTTGCTTTTTAAAACTACAGTATACCTTCAATAATACTTGGTTTTAAGATAGTCCTTCTCCCATGGAGACAGTGAGGACTGCAGATGCTGGAGATAAGAGTCGAAGAGTGTGGTACTGGAAAAGCACAGCAGGTCAGGCAGCATCCGAGGAGCAGGAGAGTCAACGTTTTGAGCATAAGCTCTTCATGCTCGAAACATTGACTCTCCTGTTCCTCGAATGCTGCCTGACCTGCTGTGCTTTTCCAGCACCACACTCTGTGACTAGAGTTCTTCTCCCACTTCAGTCCACCATCAAAAATGCATAAAAATAAAAATATATGTTACTTAAAGCTAAATTTATATAGTTTCCAGATTGTTACATCTAGCCAGCTGCTGAGGCAATGAACAGCATTCTGTAAATGAAATAGATTTCAACTGTATTAGAGTATATTATCCATTAGAAAAGTATATTGTACCAGAGTGAAATCCAGGTGAACAATGTGCATGCCCATAACTGTTATCTTTTCCCATGAATTTCAGTTGTCTTTGGCTATTTCAGTGCCTTGACCTGGCTGTCGTTCTTATTATCATAAAGCCCTAATGTATTCAGCTCTGATGGGTTTATTGGTACAGTTGTTAAATGGAATGTTATTAATGGTTCCTGCCTGAGTTCCAAATATACTAATGATTATGCTCAGTAGTGACTGTTGACATATCTGTCAAGCAGGATGTGACCATTTTGTTTATTTTGAAAGATTTGTGAACTAAGAGGATAAAGAGTTTTATATTCTTTTCAAATATTGTGCATTTACTTTGAAAAATTATTAATGTCTCAAAAGGCATTCCAATGTTAATAGAAATCTGGTGAGTTAATTTTGGAATGGACTGGTGAGTGCATTAGGGTTAATGGGGTTGGGGCATGCAAGTGAGGGGGAGGTATTTAAGTGGAGGCTTAGACTTGCACCTCATCTCACCTTGAGAACTGGGAAGTTAGTGTCATAGACCCATAGAGTCATAGAGATCATACAGCACAGAGGACGACCTTTCAGCCCTTGTATTCCCACTGGTGAAAAAAAAAATCCAACCATTCTAATCCCATTTTTCAGTACTCGGCCCATAGTCTTGTATGCCTTGGCATTGAGATAATACTTAAATGTCATGAGAGTTTCATCCTCTACCACCATTTAGGCAGTGATTTCCGGATTCTCACCACCTTCTTTCCTCACATCTCTTCTAAATCTTCTGTCCCTACCTTGAATCTATGCCTCTGTCATTGGTCCCTCCATCTAGGGGATATGTTTCTTCTTGTCTCCCTATCTAGACCCCTCATAATTTTATATATCCTAATCATGTCCGTTCTCAAACACCACTGCTATATGGAAAACAACCACAGACTGTCTTAACTTTTCTTCCTCACTGAATTTCCCTAGCCCCCTCCCACCAAAGCAACATGCTTGTTAATCTCCTCTGTACCTTCTCTAGATCTATCATGTTCCTCCTATAACATGGATTCAAGAGCTGCACACGCCTGAAACCTAACCAGTGTTTTGTACAGTTTCTGATAACCTCTCTGCTCTTTTACTCCAAGCCTTGACTAATAAAGTCAAGTGTACCATATGTCTTCTTACCCACTTTATCCACCTGACTTTATACCCTTAAAGAATATGGGGGTATTCGCACCATGGTCTTCTGATCCTCAGTGTTTCCAGGGTCCTACCATTCAGCATGTTCATTGCCTTGTTTATAATGTCCAAGGGATCACCTCACACTTATCCAGATTAAATTCCCAGTGAATGGAAGCTGACTGTTGAATTTTGCCATCTTCAGTTCAATCTTGTGTTTCTAGTATGTGGTCCATACTTATCATGAAAATAGCATTGGTACGTATTACCAGTCAGGAGGTGGGTTATCAATATCGGGAAGTCTCCCAACTCCTAACTCTGCCTCCAAGATACAAATCCTGCTCTAACTGCCGGAATGGAAAATATTCCAGGAGTAATACCATTAAGTTTATGAGGGCATTAAAAAGGTCTTTAAAAAGTATACTTCATTTGTAAATATTGCATTAATGTATTAACAAAATGATCAAGCTGGGAAGGTGGGAATGATGGAGTTCAACTGAAATGTTGGTTCATTTCTGTGGCAGTGTTTCCTTTTTATAATTTTTAATTATGTTTCTTTTTCTAAAATGCTAATTATTTCTGCAGTTCATTCCTCACTGGCATTTCCCCAGCAGATGGTCAATGCTTATTCAGCATTCGCTGTTCTGTGGAATTTTCAAAGAGGGTGTCTTGTAGTCAGATTGTAACTAATGAGTTGTTTGAAATGACGGGGACTCCCAGAGCAGGTGAAAATGTAAATGACAGAATTTTTCATTTCAGAAGCAGATTATTTATTGCAGTGCTGTACAAACTTGTGAGAAATAAACAGACAGGGAGAGAGCGCCTTGTCTCTCCCATGGGTATATTGTCATCACACGTTTTCAACCGAATATATGTAGCGGTGGGGGAAGATAATGGCTTAATTATTATGATCTCAGCTGATGGAAACACTGGAAACGTTGGATCCCAAAGTCAAACTTGGATTGATTGATTGATTATAACTTTAATTCTTGAAGTTGGATCCAGTGATTAATAGTCACTGAGCATATAAATAAAAATCTGCAAGTGTTCCTTATTTGAAGAGAAACATAAGCCTGTGGAACTCACTAGCACAGAAAGCAGATGAGGCTGAAACATTGTATGAGTTCAAGGAGGATTGGATATAGCAGGTGAAGGGGCAGCACTCTGAAAGCTTGTGATTTCAAATAAACTTGTTGGATTATAATCTTGTGTTGTGTGACTTCTGACCTTGTCCAGTCCAACACTGGCAGCTCCACATCATCATTACATTGAATGGTGGAGCAGGCTTGGAGGGCTGACTGTGCAATAAATGCTGGCCTTGCCAGTGTTGCCCATATCACTGAACAAAGAATAGAAGCTACATTAGATTCCCTACAGTATGGATACAGGCCCTTCGGCCCAACTAGTCCACACTGACCCTCTGAAGAGCAACCCACCCAGACCCATTCCCCTACATTTACCCCTGACTAATGTACCTAACACTATGGGCAATTTAGCATGGCCAATTCTCCTGACCTGCACATCTTTTGGATTATGGGAGGAAACCGGAGCACCCGGAGGAAACCCACACTGACATGGGGAGAATGTGCAAGGGGGAGTGAGAACCCAAAGTGATATGCCCTGTACTGTTGCCTTGGGGTATTAATGTAATTACAATACTCTGACTGAACCATGGGTATGATGTCATTAAACACCAAGAAGTGATGATTGGATTCTCCTTTTTAAATCACTCCTGCAATGTGAACATCTCGAGCTCGGCCACAGTCATTGCCCATCCCTAATTGCTCAGAAGGCAGTTAAAAGTCAGTCACATTGTGGGTCTGGAGTCACATGTAGGCCAGATCAGGTAAAGATGACAGATTTCTTTCCTGAAAGGGCATCAGATGTGTTTTTCCCAACAATCGACAATGGTTTCATGGTCATATTAGACCCTTAACTCCAGATTCTTTATTGAAATCATGGAGGGATTTGAACCAAGGTGCCCAGAACATTAGTTGAGGTTATGGATCAATAGTCCAGCAGTAACACCCGAGGCCGTTGCCTCCCATAAATGGTCATTGCCTGGAGCTATGCGGCTCAAACGTTGCTTGCCACCTATCAACCCAAGCGTTGATTCTTGCCTGGTCTTGCTGCAACTTCTTCACCAGAATCAAGGCCAGTGCAAAGTGTGGTTCAGAAAGGCAGTAACCACCAAATCCAAATATGATTCAGCACTTTCAGGAGGTCAAGGGGAAAGTAATCAAATGAATTACACTATTTAGACAGAGTGAATGGGGAAACTGTTCACATTTGGAAAAACATCAAAAGCAAGAGGGCAAAGATTTAATGTAATTGGTAAAAGTAGCAGAAATTCTGTGAGAAGAAGTTGCATACGTTAACACACAGGGCCCTATTCTTCTGTGGACAGAACAAAAAACATGTGCATGCACTCTGCCTGTTTCAACTGTACAAAATAGATGACAATCTGGTGCATTTCTTAGTATTATCTTGAGAAATCAGAGCCAACCTGCCTGATTTAAAATTTAAATAAAGTTTGACAGTTAACTGTCAATCAGCATTAACACATTCTCCAAGGCAATGCCTCTATCAGTAAGAGTCCACTTGCCAAACAATCTTACACATTGTAAAATAAAACAAGTATGAATGCTGGAGATCTGAAGCAAACAAGACCCAAAATTACTGGAGAATCTCAGCACTTCTGGCAGCATCCGTGGAGAGAAAACAGAGTTAACATTTCGAACCCAGTAAATGCTTATGCTGATGCTGTTGAATTTCTCGAGCAATTTCTGATTTTGTTTGTTACACAGTATAAATATAGGTGTTCCCCTTTATTGGTATTCTTCCCAGTCATTCTGATTAGTGCAAGATAAAAAGCTTCGATACAATGTTTTTTTTCCCTGATAATCCTGAAACGCTTTCTTTCCTCAAACTGAGTATTTAGGGTCTGGAATGAACTCCCTGAGGGTGTGGTCAGGGCAAGCTGAATCAATGCATTCAAAAGAGAGTTGGAATATTATTTGAAAAGGAACAGTGCATTGAGTTATGGAGAGAAGGCAGGAGCTTGGCATTAAATGTCGAGAGCTGAAAATGTGTTGCTGGAAAAGCGCAGCAGGTCAGGCAGCATCCAGGGAACAGGAGAATCGATGTTTCGGGCATAAGCCCTTCTTCAGGATTCCTGAAGAAGGGCTTATGCCCGAAACGTCGATTCTTCTGTTCCTTGGATGCTGCCTGACCTGCGCTTTTCCAGCAACACATTTTCAGCTCTGATCTCCCGCATCTGCAGACCTCACTTTCTCCTCATTAAATGTCGAGAGTGTGGTGCTGGAAAAGCACAGCAGGTCAGGCAGCATACAAGGAGCAGGAGAATCGACATTTCGGGCATAAACCCTTCATCAATGCCCGAAACATCAATTCTTCTGCTCCTCGGATGCTACCTGTCCTGTTGTGCTTTTCAAGCAGCATGCCCACAACTCTGATTCCCAGCATCTGCAGTCCTCACTTTCTCCTAGCATGGTGTTAAAAGGCATGATCATTTGGAGAGCTGAAGTAGGCATAATGGGCCAAATGGCCTCCCTCTGCTTTGAAATAATTCTGTGACTTTATAATACTGTGACTGAAGAATGAAGTTATCTCATCTGATCAGGATATCCTTCAGTGCCTTTCTCCATTCTCTCTGTATCTGGTGTTCCCTTGAGTCCCACAATGCTGTTCACTTCAACGTCTCCATGGTCTCAATTTTACCACTTGCAGTGATCTCCATCTCGCAGGCTTCAGGATGGGTAGGGTGAATCCCCTCCCCCCTACCATGTCAATAGCTACCTGTGGCATTAGCGGCGTTAAGGAAAGATATCAATCATCCATAGAGGAAGACCCACCTCAAAGATTTTCTGTCCAATCGGATAGCCAAGAACTTTGGGTCTGCTCATCAATTTCTGGACTTTGTTGACCTATTTTCCTAATCAACAGAGATGTTATTCTGCACCTTTGGAGCAGGTAGGATTTGAACCTGGGCCACCTGGTCCAAAGATATGGATGCTACCACTGCACCACAGTATGGCCTTCTGTGATTTTGTTGATCATCTAACCTGTATTAGAGACCAAAATCAAATGAACTTTTTCCGCACCTAATCGCCCACCAAATATTTTGAATCTGAGCAATGATTTTGCTCATCAATAAGTGATATTATCAATTTGAGTTTAAGATTCTGAAATGATTATTTTCTTCAATGATTCAAGCCAGTGAAGCATGCACCAATGTTGATTTCCGTGCTGTCCTTTGCTGCTCGAAAGCCCTATTACTCATTATTTCAGGTTTATATTTTTGTTGCAGATCAACTTTTGTCCAAACTTGACATTTCATGCAAAATTAGCTTTGTTTCATATTTCTAGTAATAGAGTCACAGTATTGTTCATTCAGGTGCTGCTTTGATAGAGAAGTCATACTTAATCCCAAAGCCCTGCTCATTCCATAACCTTGTCAGTTCTCTGTACTCAACTCCTGGTGCGATTACCTTTTAATGTTCTGCATGGAATCAGCTTCCCACACCACCTTTTTCAAGGTGATCATTCCAGATTCTGGTAACATTCAACGAGGAAAGATTTTCCTTATCCCCACTCTCAACCCCTGCAGACACAAAAAGAAAACAAAGTGCTGGAGAATCTTGGCAGGTTGTGCTGCACTTGTGGAGAGGCAGCCAGAGTTAACATTTCAAGTGCAATATGACTTCCTCACAACCGCAGAGCCAACACTGCATCCTTCTTTGTTGGATTGAAGTCTTGCTTTAAAAAAAAAAGTCTTTTATGAGATGTGAGCATTGTCAAGCTTTGTTCCCCGTCCTTAATTGTTCTTCAACTGAGTAACTTGTCAAGCCATTTCAGAGAGCAGTTCAGAGTTGACCACATTAGAGTACACCTGGGGTCGTATGTCAGCTAGAGCAATGAGGTCAGCTAATTTACTTCCCTAATGGCCATTAGTGAACCTGTTAGACTTCCACAAAATCAATAAGAGTTTCACAATCAGCATCACTGGCACTGGCTTTCAATGCCAGATTTCCTTCGAATTGATTGGATTTAAATTCCACCAATTTTCGTGTTGGGATTCAATCTTTTTTTCCCCAGATCACCAGCCTGGATCTCTGGATTACTGATCCAATAGTATTACCTCTCTTACCATCACCTCCCCATCTGCCTTTTAAACAAAAATCTATAAATGCATTAAGTGTCAAATCTTAGATGCTATCTGCACCTTCTGTGAACTGTAGGATGTTTTACTGTGTTAAGGGCATTGTAGAAATATAAAGGCCTTAAGTAATTCCAAGTGCTTTCTTAAAAAGATTTGCTAGTACTTTGTGTTTTATAAATTGACAGAAGGGGAGAAAAGCCTACTTGTATATCCCCTTTCACGATTTCAGGACATGATAAAGGATGTCACCATGAATGCAATACTTTTGAGGAGTAATTTAAAGGGACGTGGCAACAATTTATCCACAGGAATAAAATAAAGGACTGTGGCCTGAACAAGGTTAATGTCTCATCTGAAATACTTTCACAAGTTCTGCATTGGGATTGCCCCTTGGGGATATGTTTCAAGTGCCTAGATTGGGACTTGAACCCACACCTGTCTGACCCGCAGGCAGGATTCCTAACTGCTGGTTGGCACCATAAATAAGAGCTGGAAATGTGTTGCTGGAAAGGCGCAGCAGGTCAGGCAGCATCCAGGGAACAGGAGAATCAACGTTTCGGGCATAAGCCCTTCTTCAGGAAGGGCTTATGCCCGAAACCTGCTGCGCCTTTCCAGCAACACATTTCCAGCTCTGATCTCCAGCATCTGCAGACCTCACTCTCACCATAAATAAGAGTATGGTTTTCAAAATTGATGGAGTAAACTAGCAAATTCTGACTCCTTTGAGCACATGAAAAGTACTGACCTCTTCTAGAGAATGCGCTTAAATAATTGACATACTTCTGGGATATGGGAATCCTATAAATAGTTCCTGAGAACTCTGTATCATCTGATTTACTGAAATATTGTGGAAACATCAACATCGTCCTGAGGCGCTTCCTCCACCAAGTCTGTGCAAATTCTGGTGTTGTGCTGGGGATGCCCTGCAAATTATTAATGCATTCTCACAGACTCTTTACAAAGAGTGACACACTCCGGGATGAATAACATCTGAAAGGTTGTATGTGGAATGTGCGCCATGAAAGCTATTGAATTTACAAATACAGTGGGAAAAATAGTATGTTTCTTATGATACTTTGCCCATGGGTGTGGTATCATTATGTTCAGATGGGCAAAGTCCTGATCATTTTGACAACCCTAAAAGAGTAGGACACACCAATTGAAAAGTTTTAACCTGGTGGCTCACTGAAGTGTTCTCTCTGAGAGCAACAGAGATACAGAATTAACCTGTTAATCTCATTTTAAAAATTTCCTGGAACATTAATATCAAATTCCAGTGTTAGTTGTACTGCTTGCTGATCAGTACAAATACGTTTTGCTAAATTAGGTTTACACTTGGGGAATGATTATATGGATGAAGATTTGTACCAAGTGTTGATGAATCAGATTATCGTCAGAATTTGAATATTGTAAAACTGGTGTGCATGACTGGACTGAACAGATGGTCTTTGACTCAACCACTGAACTGACAAACTGTTTGAGCTTGCAGACTGTAGCTTGTAACCACATCTTGTCAATGAGGTCTTATACTGTTGTCCCTGTCAGTGGGATAGTCACTAATGTAAGATCCTGTGTTAAATGTGAAATGTCAGATCAGGAATTGATCTGAGTACAGTTTTTTTTAACTTTACAAATAGCTTGTAAACTTCTACTGTAACTTCAAATTGCTCTTTCTCAGGATTGTTTAGGGTATAGAACATAGGACACAGAACATAGAATAATGCAGTGCAGAACATGCCCTTCGGCCCTCGATGTTGTGCCAACCTGTGAACTATTCTCAGCTCATCCTCCTACACTATCCCATCATCATCCATGTGCTTATCCAAGGATTGTTTAAATCTCCCTAATGTGGCTGAGTTGACTACATTAGCGGGTAGGGTATTCCACGCCCTTACCACTTTCTGAGTAAAGAACCTGCCTCTGACCTCTGTCTTAAATCTATCACCCCTCAATTTGTAGTTGTGCCCTCTCGTACAAGCTGACATCATCATCCTAGGAAAAAGTATTTCACTGTCTACCCTATCTAACCCTCTGATCTTCTTGTATATCTCTATCAAATCCCCCCTTAGTCTTCTTCTTTCCAATGAGAACAGACCCAAGTCTCGCAGCCTTTCCTCATAAGACCTTCCCTCCAGACCAGGCAACATCCTGGTAAATCATCCTGCTCCTCGGATGCTGCCTGACCGGCTGTGCTTTTTCAACACCACTCTAATCTAGACTCTGGTTTCCAGCATCTGCAGTTCTTGTTTTTGACCTATCCTGGTAAATCTCCTTTGCACCTTTTCCAATGCTTCCACATCCTTCCTGAAATATGGCGACCAGAACTGTACACAATATTCCAAGTGCAGCTGTACTAACGTTTTGAATAGTTGCAGCATGATATTGCGGCTCCGGAACTCAATCCCTCTACCAATGAAACCTAACACACTGTATGCCTTCTTAACACTATCAACCTGGGTGGCAACTTTAAGCGATCTATGCACATGGACTCCAAGATCCTTGTGCACATCCACACTACCAAGAATCTTTCCATTGACTCAGTACTCTGCCTTCCTGTTATTCTTCCCAAAGTGCATCACCTCACACATTAGCAAAACTAATGTAGTGTACAAAATCCCATGCAAGGACTGCACAAAACATTATATAGGACAAACTGCGGACAGCCGAAACTGACAACCGGAAGCAGCAGGGACAGGCCACTATAAATGCCGGAGGAAACACCACAGAAGCGCTTCACAGGAGGCTCCCAAGCACTGAGGATATCACCTAGACAGGGGACGAAACGTTTGCAACAAAAACTTCCAGCTCAGCGAACAGAACCACAGCAACACATATCTGCATTGAACTCCATTTTCCACCTCTCAGCCCAATTCTGCAGTTTTTCCAAGTCCCCCTGCAACCTGTAACATTCTTCCAAACTGTCCACAATTCCACCAACTTTAGTGTCATCTGCAAATTTACTAATCCATCCACCTATGCCTGCGTCTAAGTCATTTATAAAAATGACAAACAGCAGTAGTCCCAAAACAGATTCTTGTGGCACACCACTAGTAATTGGACTCCAGGATGAATATTTTCCATCACTGCCTTCTTTCAGAAAGTCAGTTTCTAATTCAAACTGCTAAATCACCCTCAATGCCATGCCTCTGCATTTTCTCCAACAGCCTACCATGTGGAACCTTATCAAAGGCTTTACTGAAATCCTGCCCTACCCTCATCTACATGCTTGGTCACCTTCTCAAAAACGTTTTGTGAGACATGACCTCCCCTTGACGAAACCACGTTGACTATATCCAATCAAATTGTTACTTGCATGTATCAATGACATTTAACAAGGTAAAGGTTTGTTCACTAGAAGACTTTTGTTACAAGTAAAGCCTGTAACAATCTCTCCATCCCCAGATAACAGGATACTCCATTAGCAAATTTTGAGAAGATTTGTAACCAGAAATGACGTCACCATAGGAATTGACATCACCAGCCCAAGGAAATCCAAATATGTAAATAGAAAGTAGGAAACAACAGCAGTGCTTTGGCTGGAGGCTCACTGAAAATGTTACCTAGTATGGTGACGAAACATCTGAAAATGAACCTTGCAGCTCAGAGAGCAAACCTAAATCCAGGGGACTCTATGTTAGAAAGAGGAAGACATTGGTCAACAGTTCACTTTGGAAATGGTTCTTGTTAAGAGATGGCCATGTGGGATTAGAACTTGAGAAAATTTTATACTTTCCCTTATAAATTCATTGAAAGTCACGGGACTGAAGAATCATTCAGAAAAGTTTGGACTAAGAGTGAAATCAAATAATAATGTTTATTTTCCATACAGCAGACTCTGAAAGTAGTGAGTGGGTCAAGAATCTAGCAACTTCAGTAAACATATGATTGGGAACTGAAGTAGGATTTTCAGCCCCTTGAGCAGGCTCTTTTAATCATTCAGATCATGGCTGATCTGATTGTAGGCTCAACTCCACTACCCTGCCTACCTCAATCCACTACCCTGCCTACCTCAATCCACTACCCTGCCTACCTCAACTCCACTACCCTGCCTACCTCAATCCACTACCCTGCCTACCTCAATCCACTACCCTGCCTACCTCAACTCCATTACCCTGCCTACCTCAATCCCTTTGACTTCCTTGTTAATCAAAAATCGGTATCTATCTGCCTGCACTTTTGACTACAGTGGAGACTTCCACAGACTCATGACCTTCTGAAAGAAAAATCTCTTCATCTTAAATGGGAGACTGCTTTATTTTTGAATGATATTCCACAGGCCTAGTCTTTTCCCTAAGGAAGAGCTCCACAGTAACTAGTTCTCTCATAATCTTTGCGTGGTTCACTTGGATCCCCTCTCATTATTTCCACTATTTATTTCCAGAAGGCCTTTGATAAATTAGTGCATCCAAGGTTATTGTGGTGAATAGAAGCTCATTGTTTAGTAGGTAATATGTGGCGTGGATAGAAGATTGGCTGGCTAACAAAAAGTAAAGATGAGGAGTAAGTGCATCTTTTTTCAGGCTGACTGATGCCATGACTGATGTGCAACCAGGGTTGATGCTAGGTCCTAGCTCTTGTTTCTTCATTCACTTTTGGATTGTTGTCAAGCAATTTATTGCCCATCCTGAGTTGCTCTTGAGAAAGTAGTGGTGAGCTGCCTTCTTGAACTACTGCAGTCCATGCTGTGTAGGGAGGTGGCCTTAGGGAGGGAATTCCAGGATTTTGCCCTAGTGGTAGTGAAAGAACGGAGATATATTTCCAAGTCAAGATAGTGAGTGGCTTGGAGGGGAGCATGCTGGTGGCGGTGTTCCCAAGTATCTGCTGCCCTTCACCTTCTAGTTGAAAGTGGTTGAGAGTTTGGAAAGTGCTGCCTGAGGATCTTTGGTGAATTTCTGCAGTGCAGGTCCTGAAGGATGTAAATGTTTTGGAAGCAATTCAGAGAAGGATTACTGGACTAAAACCTTGAATGAGCAGACTGCCTATGAGAAGAGGTTAATAAGGCTGACACTGTATCCTTTAGGATGGAGAAGAGTCAAATGTAAATTACTTGAAACATATAAGATTATGTGGAGTCTTGATGGGTGGATGTTGAAAGGATGTTTTTGGGAGAATCTAGAATTAGAGGTCATAGTTTTAAAACAAGGGTCTGCCCATTTAAAACAGAGGTGAGGAAACATTTTTTTTCTGAGGATTTGAAAGTCTTTGCAATTCCCTTCCGCTAAAAGCTGAATATTTAAATACTTTTTAAGGCAAATGTAGTCAGCATCCTGATTGCCAAGAGGTTAAAAGATGATCGGGCATGTGCAGCAATGTAGAGTTGAGCTGAAAATCAGATCAGCCATGTTCTTCTTAAATGTCGGAGCAGGCTCAAAGGGCCGAGAGGCCTACTTTTGGTCTTGGTCAATTTTTATAAATTCAAATGAATAAGGATCCAAACTACTTAATATTTCTTTGTGAGATAACCTCGTCATCCAAGGAATCTGTTACTGAAGAGTTTCTAATGCAGTTATGTTCTTTTTTACGTAAGGAGACCAATACTGTAAACAGTGCTTGAGATATGGCCTCACCAACATCCTGTAGAACTGCAGCAAAATGCCAATGTTTTCATATTCCATTCCCTTTACAATGAGTGACAGCATTCTATTCACCTTCCTAATTACTTGCTTTTCCTGCACACTAACTTTTTGAGATTCATGTTTCAGGACCCTAGATCCTGATGTACCTCTCAGTTCCACAATTACTCAATTTAAATAGTATACTGCATCTCTATTCCTCCTGCCAAAGTGGATAGATTTACATTTTCCCATACTATACTTGTCCACTGAATTAACCAATGCAATATCCCTTTGCAGACTCCTTATGGTCTCTACACAACCTACTTTTCTTCCTGTCCTTGTATTTTCAGCCAATTTTAGCTGCCATTCCTTTCATCCATATTGTTGATATGGACTGTAAGTAACTGAGGAACAGGCATTGATACCCATGGCACTCCACGCGCAACAAGTTGCAGTCCATTTATGCCATCCAAAAACAATCAATTTATATACATTTTCTGTTTCCTGTTAGCTAACTAATCCTCAATCTGTGCCAGTATGTTACCCCTACTCTATGACTTTTTATTTTGTGTAGTAACCTTCGATACAGAACCTTGTCAAATACCTTCTGGAAATCCTAGTTCAAAGTAATCAGAACATCTCCTTGTCTTTGTTACTTGTTACTACTTCAAAGACCTCCAATAAATTTGTCAAATGTGATTTCCCTTTCATAAATCTATATTGATGCAGCCCAACTGCTTACAAAATCTCAATGCTCTGCTATAATCCTGCAATCAAAATTCATTATCAAGGGAAGCAAATTTCAACTAAAATAAATGTCGACAAAGACACGGGGGGATTCCTGGTTGGAAGAAATCTGCTGTGCTTACCCAAGAAGGCAGAAAGTACCTCTTTAATATGGGATCCAAATGATGGTATCTGCTACAAAGCAGCACTCACTCAGTGCTGTACTGGGAATGTCAGCCTGATAATTGTTGACTCCCTAATGGGATTATCAGCATATGTATTGTGCTCAGTGCTTTGGGGTGCACTCCAGTGAAAATTGAGCTGTTATGGAGCTCCATCATCCACCATCAGATCAAGGAGAACTCAGTGTCACCCTGGGGTGAATTTGAGCTCCCATCATGTGGGCGAATTGACTCACTCTGACACTACACCAACCCACTTACTGTTTTTCTGTCTTCATTGAAATCAAAGACATATCAGATGTCTTATTGTTAGGTGCAGTGGAAGCCTCCAGCCTAATAAACAGAGAGCTTTCAGTCTCTGTTATCTACAGAAAAAATTCCCTTTATGCATTTGCAATAATTGGCACAAGGTAACAGTGAAGGTGTAGGAAGATGAAGAGGCCAGATGGAAGAGGAAGGGAATTGGGTATTAGTAAATTAATAGGACATGGACAGACATGATGCTATTAGCGGTGTTGGCATCTAATATCCCTCTTTTTTCTGACCTTTATTTTTCACTTTCCAATAAAATCACCCACACTTGCTGGAACAATGTGTGATTGCTTCTAATTGCCGTAGCGAGATTTGTGATTAAAGTTCCCCCAGCTCTGCCTTTGGATCAGATTAATATTCAGTTGAATAGTATCTGGTATTCAAATGGGATTGTGTAGAAGTTTCAGTTTTCTCGAAAGAGAGCCTGACACTTGCATGGATACTGGATGAATGAGTTTGAACTGGTGCCAAATCCAGGCCTGTTGAGAGAGACTGGGTGGTTAATTCAAGGTCAACACACAGAGTGGCTCACTCTTGTTCCTCGTAGCTATGGTGTACTGATTTAAAGAGACAAAACATTTCTTTATAGACTCGATTGTGTTTGGTCGAACTGTGCTGGATATTCTCTCAAAATGTCCGGTGTGAAACATTTCTCAGTGAACTTGGTTGAGGGATTATCGCGCAGCTTCTTTGATTCAATGAGGGAGCTCACCTGGAGCTGGAGAAAGGAAATGAAAGCATGGATGCGCTCCTGTATCTGATGAATAACAGAATCCGAGGTTGTCAACATCCCTGATGGAAACAACCTCCACAAACAGTCAAGTCAGGCTGATGAAAGGACCGTAGGTTGGAACAGACAGCCCGGCTAAGATCAAAGTGTAGGTACATTAAGGCACAGGTCTCCAGGAAAAATGGCATCATCTGTTTTTGATTTTTGCAGTGAAATGAAATTGATTGCAAACCAGACTCTTGACTCTGAGTACTGTCTTTTTGATCTGCAACATGTACTCCTAACCTTCTGTCTCTCAGTTTGTTATCCTCACTTTCTGTTGCAATATTTTGATTATTTCTATTTTTGTATTTTTCTTTCTCTCTGTTTAACCTTAATTGTGTTTCTTTTCTCTTTTTCATTTTTTCTCTCTCTTTCACTCCAGCCTTCTTTCTTCTTCACCAGGAGCTTTGTGCATTTATCTCTTTTTCTCCCTCTCTCTCCTCATTCTGTCTAATCATGTGTAAAGCACGGCTCAGTGGATAGTACTCATCGCTGACTTAGAGCGCTGGCAAATAGTACTGAGTCAAAATGCTTGTTGGAGAGCTGTTCCACTTGTGATGCGTTGAATGGCCTCCTCCTGCACCGTGACAGTTCTGTGATTCAGAATTCTTATTTCAAAACATGAGCACAAAATCCAGGCTGAGAGAATACTGCACCATGAGAAGTCCCATTTTTGAGATGAGATGCTAAATTGTGGTTTTCTCTGTCCTCTCAGGTAGATGTAAAAAAATCCCATGGTCAAAATTTTGAGGGATAGCAGAAGAGTGACTGTTAGACTAACATTAACCCCTGGATCAATGTATCTGGTCACTATCACACTGTATCTGTCAGCACTTACTGTGCTCAAATTGGCTGCTATGTTTTGTACCTTTTTTTTTTACAATTTTTTGCCTTTCAAACATATTTCACTGGCAATAGAAAAATTGCTTTGGGGCAGCCATTTATCATGACAGGTGCTCTGTGAGGCCAAGTTTTTCTTTCTTTCTCTTTCTCCATCTCATTAATTCTCATTCTCTTCCTTCCTTCCCTCCTGTTCTGGTTATGTTGGCACCTTCATGTTATCTCCTTTGTGTTGACTCTGGTACAACCAGTCATGCCATCTAATTGTGATCTTATAAACTGAAGACTGTGGAGCCTAGGCTCAGCAGTAAAGCTAAGACCATAGATTGTGCCCAGGGACTGGAACTGACCAATGCCTCAACAGTAGGTAACTTGAGTCGCAGGCATAACTGAGCAAACTGTGTTCACTGGACCCCATAGCAGTTATGTATCAGGCATCTGAAACAGCTGAATACTGGGTAAAATCTGTATGAATAGAGCAAGGGCGAGGAGGGAGAAGCTGTTTGCTGCAGCTAGTGGTTTGCTAATCAGAGGTCATACATTTAAAACAACTTGACAAAGAATTAGAGGAAAGTTGAGGAAATACTCCTTCACTCAGAGTGATTGGGAAGGGACTACCTGAAAGAGCAGGGAAAGCAGATTCCACAGATACTTTCAACAGGCTTTTGGATATATACTTAAAGAGGGCTAATCAGTGAGGTTACAAACAGGAAGCTAATGTGTGGGACTTCCTCCTTCTTAGATAATAGAATCAAAACTGATCACAATATTCCAGCTGTGGTTTGACCATTACCTTGTCTAGCAAGACCTTCCTATTTTGTATACTCCATTCCCTTGGGAATATGACCCAATATGACATTTGTCTTCCCTGTTACCTGCTCAACTTGGATACAGGCCTTTTGTAAATCATGCAGTAGGACACCCAAATTCCTCTGTGCTGCAGCTTTCTGCAGTCTTTCCCCATTTAAGTAATATCCAACTCTCATATCTTTCCTGCCGTCCCCACCCCCAAAATGCATCCCTTGTCCCCACATATTATTCCATCTGCCAGGTTCTGTCTACTAACTTAACCTGTCCATATCCCTTGATGGAATTTTTGCATCAGCATTGCTATTTGCCTTTCTATCTATTTTTGTATCATCCAGAAACTTGGCTGTTGTGTATTCACTTCCCACAACTCAGTCCCAGCACTGCTCCCTGTGGCTCTCCACTAATTACAGATTGCCACTTTGAAAACTTCTCCTTTGTCTCTTTATTGAAGCCATCTGTTATTTAGCTTGTCCTTTATCCATGCTAATATATGACCTCCAATACTAGGGTTCTTCACTTATTAAGTAGCCTAATGTGCAGTATCTTATTCAAAGACGTTTGGAAGTTCAAATATAGTGTATCTACTGGTTTCCTTTTATCTATCCTGTCTGTTACCGGCTCAAAGGATTGTAATAAATTTGTCAGGCATGATTTCCCTTTCATGAAGCCACTTTGAGTGTGCTTGATTTTATTATGTAGCTACAACTGATTTACTATTAAATCCTTAATAGATTCCGATATTTTCTGAATAACAGATATCTGAGTACAAAATTTGTTTGAAATTGAAGAGTGAATGGATGGGGTGTGATGTGAAAACTGTAATGTAGTCACTTCTGAAGTCAGAGCACAAATCTAATCTGTGCTGTGCGTGTCCTGGGAGTATTTGATGGGGACAGTGTAGAGGAAACTTTCCTCTGTATCTAACCCAGTGCTGTGCCTATCCTGGGAGTGATTGATCAGAATGGTGTAGAGGAAGCTTTACTCTGTATGTAACCCTGTGATGTCTCTGTCCTGGGAGTGTTTGATAAAGATGGTGTAGAGGGAGCTTTACTCTGTATCTCACTCCATGTTGTCTCTGTCCTAGGGTGTTTGATAAAGGTGGTGTACAGGGAGCTTTACTCTGTATCTAACCCCAATGCAGTATCTGCTCTGGGAGTATTTGATAAAGGTGGCGTAGAGGACCTTTACTCTGTATTTAACACCGTGCTGCCCCTGTCCTAGACATATTTAATGATGACGGTGTAGAGAGAGCTTTATCTTCCCATACATTATCTGATATTTGATCAGTGTCTATCTTTGAATGCAGGGAACAATAATGGAAAAATTTCTGTTCCTCAGCCTTCAAATATCCATGAAAATAAAGTTTCAGAAATAATCAGCGTTTCTGCAGAGTTTTGTCTGTGCTACACTGAATTCTGTGTTACTGTAAAGGACAGCTCATTCTATTGGGTTTAACTTATCGCTGCGCTTACCTCTGTCTTGGCTATTTTGCTTTTTTTAAAAACCTCTCCTTTGCTTTCTTCTGGGTTGTTCCGATGATGCAGGCTAACCTGCAGTGCCTGGATTGAGATGAATCACCCCTCTTCGATTCCAGTGTAATATATTCCAAAGCACAGTGACTGTCAGCACTCGGACAGAGGTGATCAGTCACTGTACTATGCAGTAACGTCGCTGGGTATCGCCATCCTGCATTTGTCATCATTCCCAATCTCTGGCTTACTCCGTGCTCTTCCGACACCGTAGTAGGAGGAGGGCTCCCCTCTTGTTAGTGGTGGTTCACCTCAGAGTCAGAAGCCAACAAAACTCAGACTCCTGGTGCCAAGAGAGAGAGAGAGCTACATTGTTGGAGATGCTGTTTCTCCGATAACAATCACAGAGTAGTTAGGGTTCAGGAGGAGACCATTTGAGCCATTGTGTCTACACTGAGTATTTTCACTTCATACCAGTTTCCTGCCTTTTCTCTATAATCCTGCACATTGTTTCTGTTTAAATAGTCAAGAACAAAGGCAATGACATTGGTGGAATAGGAGAGATGGAGATGTAAAATCAGTGTATGTGTTGGGTGTGAAAGGATCTGGCACCCTTTGTCCACTCTGCTGTTTCAGAGGGAAGTTCAGGGACAACCAAATTGCTGTGGTCTGGAGTTACATGAAGGCCAGCCAGGTTAGGATGGCAGATTTCCTTCCCTGAAAGACATTAGTGACCCAAATGGGTCTCCACGGACAGTCCACCTGTAAACCCATTGTCCACATGAATGCCTCGATTGAACCTGCCTCCACCATCTTTCCAGGCAGCGCATTCCAGACATGAACTGCATAAAAGATTATTCTCACCTCGCACTTGCAAATTAAACAAAGGCCTCAGTCTATCTGGGAAATTCACGATCCTGGAGTGGAACACACTGCTTCAGGCCTAAAGGTTAGATGAATTGTCCATGCTAAATTGCCCGTAATGTTCAGGGATGTGTAGGTTAGGTGTGTTAGTCAGGAGTAAATGTACGTTAATAGGATAGGGGAATGGATCTGGGTGGGTTACTCTTCGGAGAGTTGGTATGGACTTGTTGGGCTGACGGGCCTGTTTCCACACTGTAGGGAATCAATTATAACTTCTATGGTGACTGAGTGGTATTTCTTGAGACATGACTAACACTCCAATCTAACGCAACCAATGGACACTGTTCCCTTCTGACTTATTTTCCAAATGCCATTTGGTTATATTTTGCAATGGCATCAGTTCCCATGGGTGCATGAATTTAAAATGACTACTTTTATTTGCCGTTGTTACTACAGAGTAAGGTATGGCGATCCATGTACCAATTCCCCTTGTCTCCCAAAAGCACATCCCCAACACTTTAAATAAAAGCAAAATACTGCAGATGCTGAAGGTCTGAAATAAAAAGAGAACGTGCTGGAGAAATCTGGCAGCATCTGTTAGGAGAGAAACAGAGTCAATATTACAAGTCAAGTATGACTCTTCTTTGCAAGTGAAAGGGACTAGAACTTTTATGCTGTAGACAGAGGGGGAGGAGGAGTGATTGGAACACATTGAGGGTGCCCAGAGTGAAAAATAAAGTCTGTGGCAGTGGTGTTTTGAATAGATGAAGATATAAAATGCCCTGGATGTGGACAGAAGAAATTTGAAATCAAAGAATAAATATGAAGTTAAAAAAGCTAACCTGATCCACTGTTACATGTTGATTTCCATAAACACCCATCTGGGTCTCTAATGCCTTTCACAGAAAGAAATCCGCCATCCTAACCTTGTGTGGCTTTCATGTGACTCCAGACCTACACCAATGTGGTTGACTCTGAACTTCCCTTTGAACTTCCCTCTGAAACAGCAGAGGATGCTAGGTCCTTTCACATCGAACATATACACCCATTGCACATCTCTATCCCTCCTATTCCACCATTATCACTGCCTTTACCTTTGCTCTTAACATCCACATGATCTGCTTCACCCTCTCCTCCTCTCTCTGTGTCAATAAAATTTTAAAACCTATCAATCTCCAGCTTCTTTCAGTTCTGAAAAGAGTTATACTGGACTTGAAACAATAACACTATTTCTCTTTACACAGATCTGCTGAGTTTCTCGAGCACATTCTGTTTTCATTTTACCCAGACACCAAGGCTTCAACCATGCTGTGTAACTGTGTCTGTATCAATAGAACTGCTTTTGCCATTTTTAAGTTCCAGCCACTTCTATGTTGCTCCCCAATATTAGATTGGGCGCTGATTGATTACTGTTTTATTATAGCTTGGAATAAACTGACCAACTTGTTATTTCAAGCTGCACACTCCATTACACACACTTTCAGTTCCTAAAGTGTATGAACAAGTTTATATGTGAGCAACTGTGGTGAAAGATGTTCCCTCTATGCTCTTTACATTATCACAGCTCATGTGTCTCATGCTTCTCCAAAACACTTTTTAAAAAAGTGCTCACTGTTCTCGCTATAGTGATTGTAATGAGGTCAGCCAGGTGGACCTGATGGGATATGAGTTCCCTGATTGGGGCTGTTAATCTGGTCCAGTCCGGGAGCTCTGGCTGACAGTGGCATCAGAGGATCACAGTGAAATCCAACAAATCACTTCACCAAGTGAACATTAAGTTCATGGAAGATGGGCATCACTGGCAAGACCAGCATTTATTGCCCATCCCTGAATGCCCTGGAAGTAAAAGACTTGTTCAACCATTTCAGAGGGTACTTAAGAATCAGCAACATCGTGATGGGTCAGGACTCACATGTAGCCCAGCATGAGTAAGGGAAACAGATTTCCCTCCTTAAAGGACATGAGTGAACCAGATGGGGTTTTATGGAGATCAACCATGCTAATGTGGTTGCCATTTGGTTAGGATTTTATTCCACATCATACTGAATGCAAATCCTACCATCTGCTATAGTGGGATTCAAGCTCATGTCCCCCACAGCTTTTGCCTAGGGTTCCGGACGACTGTACTGTCTCCCTTTGTTTGTGAGGGTAAAATTGTGAGGGTTCAGGGATTGTGAGGGTGAGGGTGTGTGACCTACTGTCTTGTCAGCACACCGAATGCACCTGCAGATTGCCACATCATGAGCAGGAATCCTGAACTCATTTTTTTACCTGCTACAGTGCTGCACAGACTGAGGCATCGGAAGCACCACAATGCCGGCACTGTAAGCAATAAGGAAGACAAATGGTCTGTCAGCCTTTACTGCTACAAATTGGAGCATAAGAGTACGTAAGTCTTGCTGCAGCTATGTAGAGCTTTAGACAGACCAGCCCTGGAGGACAGTGTACACTAAAGGAGGATATACTTGCTTTAGAGGGGTTGTTCATTTGATTAATTCCTGCATTGTCGCAGCCATCCTGTGAGGACTGATGATGTAGAATTAGCCGATATTTCATATCGTTTAGGAGGATAAAAGTTGATCACATTGAAACATCCACAATTCAATGATGAGGGTCATTGTTTCAGGATAGGATGTTGGCCAATTAGGGCTGAAATGAGGAGAAATTACTCTTTGAATCTTTTAAATTCTCTACCTTGAGGTTTATGGATGTTCCATCGTTAAGTATGTTTGAGACTGAGATGATTAAATCTTTGAGCTTGAAAAGCATCAGGTATTTGAGGGTTGTGTGGGAATATGGTGATTTTATGGAAGGGTAGATCATCTTGATGGGGATCCCTTTCTTACATTCCAGAGTTCTTAAATCTGCAATTCTGACTCAATGCCATATTGTTTGATTGTTAATTATAGATCAGTTGTTTTTAATTATCTGTAATGGTAGCCATTAACTGGATTTTTACTTGAGCAGGTTTGAGAGACATTGACTGACCCTTCAAATGGAAGCTTGTAATATTTCCTTCTGAAAATATTGGTAAGGCTGAGTAAAGATTAGCTCTCTTACCATCCTTCAATTGACTTTTTTTGAATAGAACAGTCGGATGTACCACTGTAGTTGGTGTTAATAGAATTTTCTGTTCGGTTCTATTCATAGTTCAAACAAAAATTAAATTTGAAATATATTTTCCACACAATGTGTTGCGTGAACACATCAATGTCCTCTGCCTTGCGGAGAAACAAAGCCTGATTTCAACTTTGCAAAAGTGAACGGGTTTTAAAAGAGTTATATGTTCACTGAGGAGATCTGTGATACAATTGGCTAGTCCCTGCCTGCACACTGGGCTGAGACATTAAAACTACCCTGACACAGGAATGTAAAAATATCCTGTGTTTACTATTCTGAGGTCCTGGTGTCTTGCCTGATATTTATATCTCAGCTTGGCTTTGAGCAGTGGAGAGAACCAGATCCATGGGAGACCCCTCTATTTGAGAGCAGATAAAAAAGAGAGCAGGCTCAGGGCCTTCACTAACCATCAGAAAGTGCAAAAAAAAGGACTTACAGGAGACACCTCACTCATGAAATTTGAAAAAAAAACATCAAAAGCAATGTCACATGAGAAGTGCAAGTTCATTGGTTGTAGAACAGGAAAGCAGAGATCCCGAAGAACAAGCAGTCAGCAGCATATGGGTGAGTGTTTCTACTGTACAGTCATCCTTTAGTTCTGATCACATACTATTTACAGTATAAAACATAAGGGAGGATCTTTAGTATTGTTAATATTCATTAAGCTAGAGGAATTAAATGTAAAGGAAATGATTTAATGGTAAGGCATGGCAGGGTGGCACACCCAAGTGGAAAGCTCCTCCTGTGTAATGTGGGAAATCAGGTACTCTTCTCGTGTCCAGGGTGACTCGGTATGAGGAAGCTGTTTGAGCTGCAGCTACTCAAAATCTGAATTTTGGATCTTGAACTGAGAGTGGTGTCACTGTGGAGGATCTGGAAGACAGATAGAGTCATGGAGTCATAGAAATGTACACCACGGAAACAGACCCTTCGGTCCAACTCATCCATGCCGACCAGATATCCCAACCCAATCTCATCCCACCTGCCAGTACCCGGCCCATATCCCTCCAAACCCTTCCTATTCATATACCCATCCAGATGCCTCTTAAATGTTGCAATTGTACCAGCCTTCACCACTTCCTTTGGCAGCTCATTCCAAACACGTACCACCCTCTGCGTGAAAAGATTGCTCCTTAGGTCTCTTTTATATCTTTCCCCTCTCACCCTATACCTATGCCCTCTAGTTCTGGACTCCCCCACCCCAGGGAAAAGACTATATGTCTATTTATCCTATCCAGGCCCCTCATGATTTGATAAGGTCACCCCTCAGCTTCCGACGCTCTAGGGAAAACAGCCCCAGACTATTCAGCCTCTCCCTGTAGCTCATATACTCCAATCCTGGCACCATCCTTGTAAATCTTTTCTGACTTTCAAGTTTCAGAACATCCTTCCGATAGGAAGGAGACCAGAATTGCACGCAATATCCCAAAAGTGCCCTGACCAATGTCCTGAACAGCCGCAACATGACCTCCCAACTCCTTTAATCAATACTCTGATCAATAAAGGAAAGCATACCAAACGTCGTCTTCACTATCCTATCTACCTGTGGCTCCACTTTCAAGGAGCTATGAACCTACACACCAAGGTCAGCAACACTCTCTCGAACCGTACCATTAAGTGTATAAGTCCAGCAAAGATTTGCTTTCCCAAAACGCAGCACCTTGCATTTATCTAAATCATCTGCCACTTCTCAGCCCATTGGCCCATCTGATCAAGATCCCATTGTAATCTGAGGGATCCTTCTTTGCTGTCCAGTACACCTCCAATTTTGGTGTCATCTGCAAAGTTGCTAACTGTACCTCTTATGCACACATCCGATTTACATAAATGACGAAACGTAGTGGACCCAGCACCGATCCTTGTGGCACTCCACTGGTCACAGGCCTCCAGTCTGAAAAACAACCCTCCACCACCACCCTCTGTCTTCTACCTTTGAGCCAGCTCTGTTTCCAAATGGCTAGTTCTCCCTGTATTCCATGAGATCTAACCTTGCTAATCAGTCTCCCATGGGAACCTTGTCGAACGCCTTACTGAAGTCCATGTAGATCACATCTACTACTCTGCCCTCATCAATCTTCTTTGTTACTTTTTCAGAAAAACTCAATCAAGTTTGTGAGACATGATTTCCCATGCACAATGCCATGTTGACTATCCCTTATCAGTCCTTGCCTTTCCAAATACATGTACATCCTGTCCCTCAAGATTCCGTCCAACAACTTGCCCACCACCGACATCAGGCTCACTAGTCTATAGTTCCCTGGCTTGTCTTTACTGCCCTTCTTAAACAGCAAGCACCACGTTAGCCAACCTCCAGTCTTCCAGCATCTCACCTGTGACTATCAATGATACAAATATCTCGGCAAGGGGCCCAGCTATCACTTCACTAGCTTCCCACAGAGTTCTATGGTACACCTGATCAGGTCCTGGGGTTTTATTCACTTTTATGCATTTCAAGACATCCAGCACTTACTCCTCTGTAATACTGACATTTTTCAAGATGTCACCACCTACATTCTATATCTTCCATGTTCTCTTCCACAGTAAACTCTGATGCAAAATATTCATTTAGTATCTTCCCCATTTTCTGTGGCTCCACCAAAAGGCTGCCTTGTTGATCTTTGAGGGGCCCTATTCTCTTCCTAATTACCCTTTTGTCCTTAATGTATTTGTAAAAACCCTTCAGATTCTCCTTAACTCTATTTGCCAAAGCTACTTCATGTCCCCTTTTTGCCCTCCTTATTTCCCTCTTAAGTATACTCCTATTGTCTTGATACTCTTCTAAGGATTCACTCGATCTCTCGTCTATACCTGACATATGCTTCCTTCTTTTTCTTAAACAAACCCTCAATTTCTTTAGTCATCCAGCATTCCTTGCACCTACCAGCCTTTCCTTTCACCCAAACAGGAATATACTATCTTTGGATTCTTGTTATCTCATTTCTGAAGGCTTCCCATTTTCTAGCCGTCCCTTTACTTGTGAACATCTGCCTCCAATCAGCTTTCGAACGTTCTTGCCTAATACCTTCAAAATTGGCCTTCCTCCAATTTAGAACTTCACCTTTTAGATCTGGTCTATCCTTTTCCATCACTATTTTAAAACTAATAGAATTATGGTCACTGGCCCCAAAGTGCTCCCCCACTGACACCTCAGTTACCCGCCATGCCTTATTTCCCAAGAGTAGGTCAAGTTTTGCACCTTCTCTAGTAGGTATATCACAAACTGAGTCAGAAAATTGTCCTGTACACACTTAACAAATTCCTCTCCATCTCAACCCTTAACACTATGGCAGTCCCAGTCTATGAGGAAAAAGTGAGGACTGCAGATGCTGGAGATCAGAGCTGAAAATGTGTTGCTGGAAAAGAGCAGCAGGTCAGGCAGCATCCAAGGAACAGGAGAATTGACGTTTCGGGCATAAGCCCTTCTTGGAAGGGCTTATGCCCGAAACGTCGATTCTCCTGTTCCTTGGATGCTGCCTGACCTGCTGCGCTTTTCCAGCAACACATTTTCAGCTCAGTCCCAGTCTATGTTTGGAAAGTTAAAATCCCCTATCATAACCACACTATTATTCTTACAGATAACTGAGATCTTCTTACAAATGCGTTTCTCAATTTCCCTCTGACTATTAGGAGATCTGTAATACACTCCCTTTCTTATTTCGCAGTTCAATCCAAGTAACTTCCCTGGATTTATTTCTGGGAATATCCTCCCTCAGTACATCTCTAATGCTATCCCTTACCAAAAGCGCCAATTCCCCTTGTCTCTTGCCTCCCTTTCTGTCCTTCCTGTAGCATTTGTAACCTGGAATATTAAGCTGCCAGTCCTGCCCATCCCTGAGCCACATTTCTGTAATTGCTATGATATCCCAGTCCCATGTTCCCAACCATGTCCTGAGTTCATCTGCCTTCCCTGTTAGGCCTCTTGCATTGAAATAAATGCAGTTTATTTTATCAGTCCTACCTTGTTCTCTGCTTTGTCACTGACTGCCCTGACTGTTTGACTCACTTCTTTTATCAACTGTACCAGTCTCAGATTGATCGCCTTTCCTCACTATCTCCCTGGACTCTCGAGGATCTTTTTAAATTCTCTGTATTCTCCCTTCAGAATCTCATCCATTTCCCTTCCTATGTCATTGGTTCCAATGTGTAGAATAACCTCCTGGTGGCCCCTCTCCCCCATGAGAACATTCTGCACCCTTTCTGAGACATCTTTGATCCTGCCACCAGGGGGGGCAATGCACCGTTCTGATTTTTCGTTGCTAGCCACAGAAACATCAATCTGTGCCTCGAACTAAAGATTCCCCGGACACAATTGATCTCTTGGAACCTGACGTACCCCTCGTTGCATTAGAGCCTGTCTCAATATCAGAAATTTGGCTACATTCCCCTGAGAATCCATCACCCCCTATATTTTCCAAATTGGTAGCAGGGAATTGGTAGCAGGTAGGAAACAAAGTGAAAGATTGGGAAGATTTTCCAAAACAGCCTACTTGTTTGAAATCGGGATAGTCACAGAAGACTCCTGCACTACCTACCTACTTCTCTTACCTTTCCTGGAGTTAACCCATCTGTGTGATTGTAACTGTGACTTTTCCCCCTTCCTACAACTGCCTTTCAACCCACCCCCTTGCTCTTGTAAATTCCTCATTGCCTCTAACTGTCTCTCCAATCGATGCATTCGATCTGATAGGATTCGCAACCAATGGCATTTATTGCAGCTTTAATCCTCTGTAACACGTAAACTCTCCCTAAACTCCCACATCTGACAAGAAGAGCATATTACTCTACTAAAGGCCATTATTGCTTCTTTCAATCTACAGACCCAGAAAATAGCACTGTCTTATTCCTCTACAAAACACTGCTCCAAGCAAAATTAATACTTATGGCTTATCTTTTTAACTTTACACAAGAGACATATCTCAATAAAACATACAATCAAGACAGAACCCACTCTACTCACTACTGCAGGCTTACTGTAAGACCACACTTAAAAATATTCACTTATCTGTTCCTGTGCTGTGACCTCTCCCAAACAGGTTCCTCCAAGATCAGTTGTGAATTTCACTGTTTGTTAATGTTCCCATATGCACTCCGATGTCCAGTGATACATGAATTCAAATAGCAAAGGCAGTAAATGCGCAGCTTCACTGCTGTGTTAGTGTGGGTTTCTCTCTCTCTCTCTCTCCTGCACTGACCTCACCATGTGCTCCCTTTGTCCGTTCCTCTCCCCTTTAAAAGTGCTGTTGTTTTGACTTTTTTTTCTCCAAAGTTACAAAATAATGCAACAGCACGTAAAACAGTAATTACTGCTCCTGGAATTCAAGGAAATCACCTCCAATGCCTAAAATACCTCAAAAAAGGAGCAGCCTGTTATCGCCAGAAATTTTTCCCGTTCTCCATCTTGGATTACCCAGAATCCCATTTCCCCAGAATCCCATCTCTCACGTACAGCAAGGTGGTCAAAACGGAGTTGAAGAAAGCACAACAAGAAGGAGAGTGGGTGACCTGCTGACAGAGTAAAAGCAGTAGGTGAGCAGTGCCAGGGAGCCCTGGGTCAGTATTCCCCTATATCGGTCTTTCAGTTTTCAAGACTGCCGAGGTGGGGGAGCGGTTTCTCAGGGAAAAGAGGGAAAGCAAACTCTGTGGCACCATGAATGCCTCATCTGCACAGGGTAAGGGAGAAGAAAGAGTGGTAGAGCAAGACTGATGGAGGGTCCTATCATAAGGACAACGAAAGGGGAGCAGATAGAAACAGCTCAGGAGCAGGCTTTTCAAGATTTAGTATTGTGCCGTGAAATGGGATCATTTATAATATTGTTATGCCAAGTCTTTAAAGAAAGAGTCACCATAAAATTACTTCTTAATTGGAGTACAAAGTGAAGTCGTGCAATCTGAAGCTTGGATTCTGAATCTAAACAAAGGAAATGACAAAGCTATGAGGCCTGAGTTGATTGCGATGGGTTGGGTAACTTTGTTAAAAGGCAGGATGGTGGATAGGCAATTACTAATATTTACAGAATCAGTGCATGCACTGCAAGAGTCATACATTCTACAAACGTGTAACAGGAACAATGACCCACCCATGACTTGCAAAAGAAGTGAAGGATAGTATTAGTTTCAAAGAGGAGCCTTATAAAGTTGCTAGAAAAATGTAATAGTCCTCAGGACTGTAAACAGTTTAGAATTCAGCAAAGGATGAAGAGCTTGAGTATGAACGTCAGGGACTTTCAAAAAAGCAAATGGTACAAACTGCTTCAGGCATTTAAAAAGAAAAAAAGATTAGTAAAGACAAATGTCGGTTCCTTGCAGTCTGAAACAAAAGAATTGATCATGGAAAACAAGGAAATTGCAGAGCAATTAAATAATTCCTTTAGTTTTATCTTCATGGAAAACAAAGATACTTCACAGAAATGATAGGGAAGCAAAGATGTGTGTGAAGGAGGAATTAAAGAAACCAGTACTAGTTTAAAAAAAGTGATGGAGAAATTGATGAGACTGAAAACTGTTAAAATCCCTTTGATAGTGTGGATCACCAGGTACGAGAGGTGGCCAGGAAAATAGTGAATGCATTGCCTGTCACCTTCTAAAATTCTCTAGATTCTGGAACAGTCCTGGCAGATTGGAAAGTGACAAATATAACCCTGTTGTTTAAAAATGGAGGGAGGGAGAAAACAAACTAGCAGCTTGATATCAGTAGGAAGTAAAAGGGTAAAGTCTGTTATAAAGAAAGGAGGATACTTAGAAAATACCAATGGCATTAGACAAAATCAGCATGGATGTATGACAGGGAAATCATGTTTGACAACTGAGAACATAATTAGTGAAATAAATGAAGGAGAACCAGTGGATGTGATGTATTTGAATTTCCATTGTCCCACATGAGAGGATTGTACACGAGATTAAAGCACATGGGATTGCGGATAATAAATTGGTATGGATTGGGAATTGGTAGCAGGTAGGAAACAAAGTGAAAGGTTGGGAAGTGTTGATGTATAAAGGATGCTGGATATCCTTGCAAGCCAGCATACAGGTACAGCAAGCAGTTAGGAAGGCAGACAGTCTTCATTACAAATGGATGGATTAGTGCAGATGTACTAGGCCTTGGTAAGACCACACCTGGAGGATTGTGCTGTTTTGGTCTCCCTCCCTAAGAAAATTGCTGTGAAAGAGAGAATACAGCAAAGGTTCACCAGTCTGATTCCTAGGGTGATGGGTTGTTGTAGGTTAGGTTGACTGGAGATGTATTCTCAATGAAAACTATGGAATTCTGACAGGGCTGGACAGACTAGCTGCAGGGATGTTGCGTAGCGGATCAATTGTTCCTAATTTCTGTGTTTCTAAAAACAAACACTCAGACCATTTGTGTTGGCTACCTGTTAGAGCTTGCTGTGCAAAATTGGGTGCCTTACATTACCGAAACTCCTCCAAAAATGCCCTTCCCATTTCTCCCGAACCTTTGCATCCTCCAGGTGAAACTTCTGTCCAAACAGTCACTGGTATCTCAATGTGTAACAGTGAGAGTGCCTATCAAACCCAACTTGCATTATTCATCTTGCCATGCCAACTCTACAGCTTCCTGTGATCATCTCTTGTTTATAGTTGGAAAAGCTTATCACCGTTCATTGTTGACTGGTAAAATGAGCTTTAAAAGTTATATTCACAGTGGCAGGATCTACGTGCTGTGAATCTTGTGCAGTTGCAATTTACTTCAGTCTTACAGGACTCTGCTGAACAGTCCTGCAATATGCTTGCTCACAGTGCCATTAGAATTCATGCCACCAACACTCAGTATCAGGAGCAGGAAACAAAAGAGCTGGACTGAAGATCATGGTTTTGATCTGTGTTTTTGGCAGCGTTATCAAATGAAGGTGTCAGAAGTTGTGGATATGGAATCTGCTGTTGTATCACAGCTGATGCACACTGTAATGCAAACTGTTCAAAGTACTGTTTAAGGGCTCTTGTGGTGCAGTGGCAGTATCCAAACCTCTGAACCAGGTAGCCCAGGTTCCAGTCATGCTTGCTCCAGATATCATAACATCCCCTAGCAGGTTGATCAAAACATGTTTAGGGTTGCTGTTTAAGGGCTCTTCTCGCTCTGTGGTAGGGTCCGTGCATCTGAGTTGGGAGACCCCAGTTCAAATCTGGAAATGTGTAACAACATCTCTGAACAGGTTGATTAGAAAATATATTAAGAAAGCCTTTTATAAATTATTTGATCTCATTCCACTGCCCCAATGGGTGAGTTGATAGTGGGAAAAAGAGGTGATAGTGCTTGTTAATTAGTTGATTATTTAAGTGACTTTGTATTGGGTTTTCAATAAAGAAGCTTTTGTACAGAGGTGGCCACCGCGAGGTACATTATCTTTCCCTACAACGCTGTTCTGATTTAATTCCTTCCATTGATCCCTTGCATTTTTATTGTTACAGTCCCCTCCCACCCCCGGATGTGCTTGGGTATTTTGTTTAATTAGTGGTGGGTTTCAAAAATAAAAATAAAAGTTGGGGTTTTTCCTATTAAGGGAGTTGGCCTCTGGAGATGGAAAGGATCCAGAAGAGAAAGGTGGGCACTTACAGTCATAGAGTCATAGAGATGTACAGCATGAAAACAGACCCGTCGGTCCAGTCCATCCATGCTAACCAGATATCCCAACCCAATCTAGTCCCACCTGCCAGCACCCAGCCCATATCCCTGCAAACACTTCCTATTCATATACCCACCCAGATGCCTTTTAAATGTTGCAATTCTACTAGCCTCTACCACTTCCTCTGGCAGCTCATTCCATACACGTACCACCCTGTGCATGCAAAAGTTGCCCCTTAGGTCTCTTTTATATCTTTCCCCTTTCATCCTAAACCTATGCCCTCGAGTTCTGGACTCCCCCACCCCAGGGAAAAGACTTTGTCTATTTATCCTAACCATGCCCCTCATAATTGTGTAAACCTCTATAAGGTCACCCCTCAGCCTCCAACACTCCAGGGAAAACAGCCCAGCCTGTTCAGCCTGTCTCTATAGCTCAAATCCGCCAACCCTGGCAACATCCTTGTAAATCTTTTCTGAACCCTTTCAAGTTTAACAACATCTTTTTACTTTCGCATTGAAATATAGGTGAACAATAAAATAGTTGTATATCCCTGAAAGTCTTCTGCAGATCGATTCAGCAAGCAAATGTCCATCTAAGGAACCTATGCCAGTCTACCTAACGTTGTCAGGTTGCTCTGGGTCGTTTAACCATGGGACTGTTGCTGTCGATGTTTGCAACAGAGGGCCACTTGCACGCTAATGTTACTAACCTTGCCCCTCAGCCTGAGGTGTGCCTTGTCCTGATACACTGTTCCACTCTAGAATACTGCAGACCCTGGAGATCCAAAATAAAAGCACAAAGTGCTGGAGAAATTCAGCAGGTCTGCACCTTTTGGGGAGAGTGAAAAAGGTTAATGTTTCAAGTGCAGTGTGAATTTTGGTGGGAATATATCATTCTACTCTGGATTGAAATGTAATTGGTTTCCTTCATTTCTCTGTTGATGGAGAACTGCAGGGCATACGAGGTCACAGGGTCTAAGGTTTTATTGGGACTCAGTTCTGCTGCTGTTGCTGATCAGCAAAACCATGTCATTGATGTCCAATGTTGGGCTGTTGGATCTCACTTTAATTTGTTACATTGTATGCTGCGTAACAACAGCACTGCAACAAAGCAAGTCTTCACTATGAAGACAAAAATCCAACACCAAGTGCACTGAGGCAATTACTATTATGAAGAGCTAATGGCCTTGTGACAATATTGTTGAATTAATAATTCAGAGCCCAGGTTAATGTCCATGGGACAGCCTTCAAATCCCACCATGGCAACCTGGTGAATTTAAATTCATATAGCATCTAGAATTAAAAGCTGTAGTGACTGTTGTTAATTGTAATGACCTGGTCTGACTGACATATGATTCCAGACCATAGCAATGTGGTTGACACTTAATTGCCCCTTGAATTGGCCTGTGGGGAAATTAGTATAGACAACAAATGCTGATCTTGCACACATCCAATGCAAGGAAAGCAAAATGAGTGACATGCTGGATTGGTGAGGATCAGATCAGGTAGTTTAAGTCCGATAGTACTAGTTCACTCACCATCTGATGTTGCCTCGCTGGGGGAGCAATAGCCTTCAAAACATGTCCAGCCATGAACTACTGAACTATTCTTCATGAAGATTGAAGACTTTTGCCTAAAGCACATTCATTACCCTTGTTCTTCCACTCCATCTTTCCTCTTCCATGCAATGCTCAAAATGGAGATCCATAACGGACAAAGGAAGGAGATACTGCACTTTTACACAGCAAGTTACTGAAACTCATTGCACATTGTGTTTATTGTGTTGCTTTGGAAGCAGAGGGGGAAGGTGTAAGTAAATGGCATGGAATCAGAGGCTGTGAATGGAGTGAGATTTGATCAGCAACAAGTAGCTGATTAGTTTGTGGAATTATGACCCACTGTGGGTGCCGAAGGCCATCACCCTGACACACCTCTCTCTGATTGGTTCCTGGGTAGCCAATCAGCTTGCAGATGTGAACAATACAGCAAGGAGCCCTTGGACCTCAGAAGGGGAGGTTGTGTGTTTGTCTCCTTCCAGTTAAATATCTGACAGTACAGAAAGCCACGGTGTTTCGTTCCTGAGTAATTTGTTGCTTTTGTGTAGTTTGTGAACCAGTTGTTCTGTGCATTCTGTGAAGAAGAGAAAGAACCTGAAAGAAAAGCTCAGGGAGCTGAAGATTTTGGAAACAGAAGGAACCCCTCTCTTGAATCCGGAGGGCCGGCACCATTGAACTGCTTCCTCAGCACTTTGTACCCTCCATTTAAATGTGTGTGTCTGTGTGTGTGTCGGAGTGTTTAGAAGGGGGTTCACAGTTTTACCTAGCAGAGTTATATGTCAGCAGTTCATAGTTGCTGGCTGCAAATAAACAACTATTTGTTTGTAATAAATGTTAGTTTCTGTTAAGCAGAGAAACCTTGTCTGTGTTTTCTGTTAACTAGAGTCCATCAGACAGATATAAATAGGAATGTCAGAGGCTGTCCTCACTCTGAGAGCTGGCTGTAAGGAAGCCAGACCAATGTCAAGTATTATGCACATGTAAATAAAGGGGAACTTGGTGAGGGGATACTGGTCTCTGTAAAGTTATTTCACTTTTGAGTGAAAAATTTCTCCTCATCTCAGCTGTATGTCTGAGATTTCCTATCTAGAGAAAATAACATCCCGGCATCTACCCTGTTAAGCTTCAAAATTGGGAAAATTGAGAGAGGATTTTTAACTTTAGTGACAACTCGAGAATAAAGGGGTTTAAATTCCAGAACACCACCCCAGGGAGATATAACAGATGATTCACTGTAGACCGTACTCAAGCTGGAAGTCTCTGCGTCACCTTTTCCACCTGCCAGATCAGTGCCACTGATGTGGTGTTGGAATTTGAGGGTTGTTGAGCTTCTTGAAAATTGTTAAGGGAATTTGAAATTGAGCATTTCACATAGTCGCCAGGTGGCTGAGACCATTGCAAGCTGTAAAAGTAAAATTGGACAGGCGGTAGGGTCTGTTTATGTCTCGAGTGCTGTACAATTGATCCCTTGGTATCTCCCAGCAGCTTGTTTCAAACATACTGGATTAGCTCTTGGCAGCAAATGCTGTATGAGAAGTGGCTCGCAGCCAGTTTCTTTTGAGGGTTTTGGTTTGCTGGCAGATTTGAGAGACAGACTCTCTCACCTTTCCATATGATAGATCCTGAGGGTCTATGACAGCAAAGAAATAGACAGGTTCCCCATTTCTTTCAAATTTGATTGAAACAGGCAGAGTAGGTCACAGAGTAAAACAGTGTTCACTTTCATTCTCCTCAGATGCTGAAGCAGTTTGTGTCCAGATGCAGTCAGGCCTGGGTAACATTTGGTTTGAGCCGATAAGTTGTAAACAACATTCTTGCCTTGAAAGCGTCAGACAGCTATCACCTCCAATCAAAGAAATTCAAAGCACCTTCCCATGGTATTCACTAACATTTACAGCAGTCCGTGCACTGAATCCACCACCATCAACGCTCTCGGATCTCCATTGACCAGGAATGTAGCTGGAGCAGCCACATAAATACTCTGACACTCTGTCTACAACAGCAAAGCAGTGGCTGATAACATCCCAATAAGTAACTCTCAAAAGCATATCTGCAAAGCACATGTCATAGGGTCATAGAGATGTACATCATGGAAACTGACCCTTCAGTTCAACTCGTCCATGCCGACCAGATACCCTCAACTAATCTAGTCCCACTGGCCAGCACTTGGCCCATATCACTACCCTCAACTAATCTAGTCCCACTGGCCAGCACTTGGCCCATATCACTCTAAACCCTTCCAATTTATATACCCATCCAGAAGCCTCTTAAATGTTGCAATTGTACCAGCCTTTATCACTTCCTCTGGCAGCTCATTACATTCATGCACACCCTCTCTGTGAAAAGGTTGTCCCTGAAGTCTCTTTAAAATCTCTCCCCTCTCACTCTAAACCTATGCCCTCTAGTTGTTGATTTCCCCCACCCCAGAGAAAAGACCTTGTCTATTTACACTATCCATACACTTAAGGTCACCCCCCAGCCTCTGACACTCCTTGTCTTGACTTTTACTGCATTGGTATATCATCCAGACTCTGAAAGTCTCACAATACTGCTGTGTTGATTTGCTGTTTAGTGCAGGCACAGTCAGGCTAGATGTCACATCTGTCAGTCAGGATCAGTCCAGGCAATAAAGCAAGAGAACACTCCCAAACCGCCTGGGTGAGTACAGCTCCAGCACCATTCAAAAAGCTTGATGCCATCCAGGATAAAGCAGCCCAGTCAATTGGCAGTGTACCTATCACCTTCAGCATTCACTGGCTCCACCACTGAGACCTGTGGCTGAGAGATGATTTAAAAGATTGGAGATTTTGAAGCTTAACAGGGTAGATGTTGGAATGATATTTTCTCTCAATGGGGAATTTTGGATATACGGCTGAGATGAGGAAAAAATTCTTCACTCGAAAGAGTTGAGTGTCTTTGAGTCTCTCTACCCCAGTGAGCTGTGGAGATGGAGGTCAGTAGATTATTGGTTTTGAAAGGAATTAAGGGATATTGGCATTGTGAGAAAGACTGAGTTGAAATTGGTCAGCCATGATCAATGGAGCATTCTCAAAGAACCAAATCGCCTCCTGAACATCCTAATTCTTATGTTCAGTGTGTGCAATTGGCCAAATACCCTGCAGCAATTCTTCAACAGCACCTTCCAAACCCATGACCTCTATCATCTTGAAGGACAAGGGCAGCAGATGCTCAGGAACCTCAGCAAGTGCAAGTTCCCTTCCCACAACACAGCAACCTCCCTTGGAAGTCTTCACTTTGACTGGATCAAAAACCTGCAAATCCCTTCCAGACAGCTTTGTGGGCGTTCCTACACCCTAAGAACTGCAGAGATTCAAAAAAGGCAGTTCAATTTCACTTTTTCAAGAGCTATGACAGCTCATCTGACTATGGCTGCCTGCTATAAAAAAAAGCATTTAAAAAAAGGCTCCCAAAAATCTGTGCATCTTCAGTCCTAGCGTCAGGTTCACTGGTAACTGGTCCCATCAAAATATGTGGGTCACGGGGCAGTCACCGCTTCTAAGTGGATGACTGTCAAACTCACACTTCATCCTGGAAAGTGGAGGCCGGGTGTGGGGGGAGCTTGAAGGAAAGATCTTCATAGTTAAAACAACAGCATCAAAAACAATTTGAATTAATGCAATGCCTTAAATGTTATTAATTTGTACCAGGAAGCTTTACAGGCACACTGGCATCCAAGCATCCTAAGAGGAAGTCAGGATAATGAGCTATAGCTTATAAGGTATGTCTTAAGCAAGGAGGGTCAATGGGTTTACAGAGGGAATCTCTTTGGTTGCTGAAGGTTCATCTGCCAATGGGAAGGTACACACATTTAAATAGTCTTTTGAACATAGAACATAGAAAAGTACAACATAGAACAGGCCCTTTGGCCCACGATGATGTGCTGAGGGTTATTCCTAATCTAAACTAAAATAACCTAACCTACACACTCCTCAATACACACTCCTCCTATCCAAGTGCATGTCCAGCAGTGGCTTAAATGTCCCTAATGACTCTGCTTCCACCATCACCACCACTGGCAACGCATTTCATGCATTCACGACTCTCTGCATAACAAACCTACCTCTGACATCTCCTCTATATCTTGCTCCTAATATCTTAAAACTATGACCCTCGTACCAGTCAATCCTGCCCTGGGGAAAAGTCTCTGGCTATTGACGCTATCCATGCCCCTCAATACCTTGTATATCTCGATCAGGTCTCCTCTCTTCCTCCTTCTCTCCTGAGAGAAAAGTCAGAGCTTAGTCAACTTCTCTTCATAAGAGAAGCCCTCCAGTCCAGGCAGCATCCTCGTAAACCTTCTTTGCATCCTCTCCAAAGCCTCTGCATCTTTCTTATAGTAGAGCGACCAGAACTGGATACAATATTCCAAGTGTGGTCTCACCAGGGTTTTGTAGAGCTGCAGCAAAACCTTGCGGCTTTTAAACTCAATCCCCCGTTAATGAAAGCCAAAACGCCATATACTTTCTTAACAACCTTATCCACATGGGTGGCAACTTTGAGGGATCTATGTACTTGCACACCCAGATCCCTCTGTTCATCCACACTGCCAAGAATCCTGTCTGTAATCCTATATTCGCAGTCAGGTTCGATCTTCCAAAATGCATCACTTTGCATTTATCAAGGTTGAACTCCATCTGCCATTTCTCAGCCCAGCTCTGCATCCTGTCTATGTTGCGCTGCAGCCTGCAGTAGCCCTCGATACTATCGACGACACCTCCAACCTTTGTGTCATCGGCAAATTTACTAACACACCCATCAATTTCAATTTGGTAAGGCAAAGCTTGAGTATTTCTGAAAAAAGACACCATTTTATTAGAGCTTTTTAATTTGTGGATTCTACCAATCCACCTGCTAACCAGTGAACATATAGTGTAGATGTTTTTTCCCCAATACTTAGGTATTTATTGCAAGTGCAAGATTATCAGGTTCAACAAAATTTGTTTTTTACCACTGTGAAATAATTGAGCGATATGCAAAAGGATAGTAATAGAGAAAGACTGAGGCCTTGGAGCATTGTGGGAGGTAACAGATCTGTGGAGGGCGAAAGACAATGAAGGGATTGTCAAGATTCTTGATAGAGTAGGTTGTGTGCGTAATCTGTCAAACTCCAAATGAAGTGGATTAGCCAGCCTTTCTATGAGGTGATAGATCAAATATTATTGGCTTTTCCTTACGTTCTCTCAACCCAAGTCAATCTGGAGCTCATTGAGAAGTGAATTCCAATTGGAATAGTAAATTTAGAATGGTGCTGATACTATTTCTGCCAGTTATACAGAGCCAGGAGTGCAACACTACACATTGAATGAGCCAAATGCTTGCAGAGCCACTGTGGGAAAGACTTGGCAGGTGCTTGAAAACGCATGTCAATTTTCATCTCATTCAACTAAAATAATTAATGTGTCTGTTCAAGTGTGAATTCAATTCATCTGCATGTTAATCTTCATAACTGATGTAATTTCTTCTCATAAAAGTGCCGGCAGTTTCTTATGTTATACAGCATGCAGTTATTTGCTATTCCATATTCTGCTACCCTGATGATGATGATGACTTTGATTCAACATAGATGCCTTCCGAATGGTGAATGATGGGGGCGATTTGACTTCAGAAGGTCATCAAAGCTGAGTCTGGTCATCTGAGCTCCTAATGTTCAGACAAATGTCCCAGCAGAGGAACGTTGGGTTAGGAATCTTGACTTATTTCTTCATCCCAGGGATTTGGAAATCAGTGTTGAGGGGCTGGAGGAGATTGGGAGAGGTGACCATATTTAGAATTGTTGTGCTCTTGCTTTGCTCCAAACAGAGAATAGTTGCGTTTCTGGAGAAAAATTTCTGGTTTTTGAGATGATGACCTTGAAAAATGACCATTCATAGAGTCTCGAGGATGGTTGAGGGAAGTGAGTCGATGAAGGATGGGGAGTCAGATGGTTGAATGAATTGTGGTGTATAGCTATTCCTTGATGTTTAATTGTATTACCTAAACACAATCACCAACAATTTCAGAATAAATTGGTAGAACAGGATTCTCTTGGACACAAGGATAAACCTTTCGATTATCCTGTTACCACTTTCTGTGCTGTTCCTGACTCCCAAGCTTGGAATGATCTAGAATGAGTATTTATAGACATTCTCTTACTTTAGCATCAGAATTTTATACTCATTTGCATAAGTAATTTAAAGACCTTCCCTTAATGATCAGTATCCGACAATTTACCAGTTAAGCAGCTGGTTAAATTCAGGCAGCATAAGCCATTAGTTTGAAAGATAGAGTTTGTAAGCTCACGGAGAAGTTGTTTTCAACTTTAATATTTCTTACTGCCGTACATTTCCTGTTCAAGGTTACATTTCATTGAACCCTGAAATTAGTCCATAAAAAGAACTTTATGAAGGTATTTAACATCTGTTGTTTAAGTAAGTAAAGCATTTGAGAAGGGACCATGCGGAGGACATCATGCAGTGTGTATAGGGAAATGCATATTGAGCAACTGTTTGACTCAGTGGGTCAGATGCTAGTATTTTGTGTCGAGAATCTGGTTTTTAATTTAGCCCAGTGCCAGTGTGACAGTCTCTTACCTAATGGCTGTAAGGCATTGTTGTGAAATAAATTAAGACTGTCACAGACTTGGTCCCAATTGACCTGAGCCAATAGCACAAAATTGTCCTTAATTTGGCTTCATTTATAGACATCTAAACTGTATAATAAAGTGCGGTTATGTAGCAGCCTTCACATAATGAAACATCTGCAGATGCTTTGCGGGGGTGTAACCAGGCAAGGCCTTAGATATGGCTCAGGGAGTAACTTCCTTCTGTCTAACGCAGAAGGTAGTGTGTCTCAGGCCCAGTTTGGAGCTGACTTGAACAGAGAGATGGAGACCTGCACCCTGTTTCCCCCAGCCCCACCTTTCCCTCCACCCACCCTGAAGGAAAGACAGCAGCCAGCATTAAGCTTCTGTATCACCAAACGAGCTTTTTCCACGTTGTGCACCAAGGTTACTCCAAGGCAATCGATGAACTACCGAAACTGTGCAAGTGATTGTTTGTTACTTTGGTGCTACAAGTTGTCAAGAATCTGGAATACACTGTCTGAAAGAGTGGGAGGCAGACCCAAACAAGACTCTCAAAACAGAATTCATTGCATGCTTGACAAGGAAACAAAATGTTGAGCTCTGGGGGCGAAATCACGGTGGATGATGCTACTGTATTTGGTTAGCACTTGCAACAAAGCACAATAAAAGGAATGGCTTCTTGCTGGCATCGTCCGAAAACCATGATTCCATGATATAAGTTTTTAGCACTGTTTGGCTCAGTTGGTCCTTCAAGGGTTTTATGCTGCACACAATCTTCCTTCCACCTTCCATCACCTCTCATTCCTGTTATGGACCATACTAGACCAGACCTCCTCAAGATACGTTACAAAGATAGCCCAGATCCTATTTTATTTCATATTCTGAAGGCAAATGTGAAGTGCTGTGTTCCAGATTCGATGCAACTACTTGACATTAAGCAAAACACAATTTATTCAAACACTACAGTTAAAATACAACAAAAGAAAGAAGAACTTAGAATAGCTTAACTCTATTGGAAAACTTAACAGAATAATAGACACAGTAACTATTAACTGTTCCAATATAGTAACATCCCATCCTTGACAAAAAGGCAAATTCAGAAAACAGATTTTCTCACATGCACAATGCTAGCAGTAGGAAGAGAAACCCCAGCTTCGAGCTATAACCGAGGGAAAGGCAAAAAAAATCTTCTACTTCAAAAGATTCCAAATAAATCTAGAAATGCTGGTCTGTGAGAACTGGCCACATCCATCCAGGCTGCTTTATTGTTTCAATTTTACAGAAAAACCCAACGTTCTACAAGCTGTGTACATTACCACAGACTGTTCAGTGCTTCTCGTTCAATCTCTCTCTTAAAGAAACCAGAACAAAATACACCTCTAAAGCCACAACATCATGACATTCCTATCAGCCTAATCTTCTGTAACAAAAGCAAAGTAGCGCAGATGCTGGAAATCTGAAATAAAACCAGGAAACGCTGGAGAAATTCAGCAAGACTGGCAGCATCTGTGGAGAGAGAAACAAAATTAACAGTTCAAACCTGATAGCTTTGTCTGAAGGCAGAGGTGGAATAGTGATGGGATCTGTGCTGTAGAAAGTGGTGGGGAGGAGCAAGAGAGACAGAGGGGAAGGTTTAGGAAAGATTTGAGGATGAAAGAGAATAGAAGTCATGGATGTCACAGAACAAAAGGCAAAGAGAGTTGTAAAGAACAGAGATTCAGGGTAGGTTTAATAGTAGTATAATCTCCTGCTCCTTTCCTCTTTGCCTTCTTACTTGCATCAATGCCATTTCATTCAACTACTCCCTATAGTTAGATATTCCCCATTCTAACCACTGTCAGGCTAGTTCATGACATTAGAATGTGAATGATCATAGAAGCCCTACAGTGTCAAAGCAGGCTTTTCAGCCCATCAAGTCCACACCAACCTTCCGAAGATCATCCCACCCCATCCCTGTAATACTGCATTTCTCATGACCAATCCATGTAACCTGCACATCTTTCGACTGTGGGAGTAAACGGGAGCACCCGGAGGAAACCCTCGCAGGCACTGAGAAAATGCGCAAACTCCAGACAGCCAGTCACCCAAAGGTGGAATCGAGCCCAGGTCCCTGGCACTGTGAGGCAGGAGTGCTAACCACTAAGCCACAGTGCCACCCCTAAAGCACAGTCATCGGGTACAGTGGTGTTGTTTTACTTGTACTAGGCTCATAATCCAGAGGGTGTGATTCCAAATTCCACCATGTTATTTTCAGAAATGTAATGTGCATTAGAAACAAAAACTGATCTCAGCTAAAGTGAATGTAAAGCTGCCACGAAAATGCTCGCAGTTCACATGTATACCTTTAGGAAAGGAATATTGCTATTCCGTACTCAGTCTGAACTGATATGTGTTTCCACACCCACGCCAATGTGATCAACTCTTAACCTCCGCCATCCCCTCACAACAGCCAAGGGAGCCACACAGCTCTAAATGGCTCAAGATGAAAGCCAACCGTGACTTTCTCAGGTCAGTTAAGGGTGAAATGGCAGCTTGGCCAGCAATGCTCAAATCCCAGGAACCAATATACAAAGAAATTCCTGCAGAAAATCCTCAGCCCCTACACTTCCTGCCAGGTTACCCTCTCGACCTTGATGAAAAATGTTCATTTTTTGAGATGTGGCTATCCCCCCCAATATATTGCCCTTCCTCAGTTCCCTTTGAGAAGGTGGTGGTGAGGTGCCACCTTGAACTGTTGCAGTTTGGATGGTGAAGATACTCCCATGGTGCTGATAGGGACAGAGTACCAGTATCCCAGTAACGATGAAAGAACACAGTTATAACTTCAAGTTAGAATAATGTCTAATGGGTGTTGTCATTGTAATATTTTATAAATGCACAAGGGCTCAGTCATGCAGTGATTGACCTCTCTCCATTATCTCACATTATTAAAGCAAAACTGAATGCATTAGACCAGGCGTTCTGAGAAACGATTTCAGACCATGAACTCTATTTTCAATTTTGCCGATACACCTCTTGCTCCTCCCCACCAGCCAGTATCTTGTTTGCATAGGATTGCTCTCATTACGGCTGACCCATTTCATGCTATTAACACCTACCATCGCCACTCACACACCTCTACTGTCATGAGTACTCTCTTTGCCTTTTGCTCAGTGAAAGCTTTCCAAACTGTTCTACTTGCTCCTCCCCTCCCACGTTTTCTACAGCGTAAAATCTATCATGTATCCAGCAGCTCTTAATTCCGAAAAGAGAGTCATATTGGACTTGAAACTTTAACTCTGTTTTTATCTCCACAGACTGCAGGACCTGCTGAATTTCTCCAGCACTCTGTACTTTCATTCCAGGTTTCCAGCATTCAGTAATTCCATTAATTTTATTGTGTCTGAGTCCAGATATTAGCCTTGGCCCCAGTGCAGGGTTCTCCAGCTTCCACTTCGAGGTTATTTCCTGTTGGATCCAGGATACATGTCCTGGGTCTCTCAGAAATTGGGAACAAGCTTCAATTCATGTGTCACCTTTCACAACCCCAAGTATATTCCAAAGTTCCACTGAAATCCTTTTTAAGTGTAGTGACTGTTGAGGGAAATGCAGTTAGGACAGGAAGATTCCAAACAAATAATGTGATAACCATCCTATCTTTTGGGCATGTGCTTTAAGAGATAATTGTTAACCATGAATCCTGTTGAGAACTTTGATCATTTTTTTTTTGAGTAATGCCATTGGATTTTTTACTTTCTCTGCCTCAATCTCCAGGAAGGAGATTATGCTTCGGTTTTGTCTTGGAAACTCTGAGTGATTGTATTTGCAAGGTGCCCATGGCTGCCAATGCACCATGCCACCGAGGCTGTCATCAGCCCATTGTGGAAGGGGGCCAGACTAAGCAGCAGGAATCTGAGACGCTCTACAAGAGAGCAGAAGCACGGGCCTTACTGCAGCCCTCAGGTGCTGCTACTTCTCATTGACTCTGATTAATGTGTGTGCTTTGCAGATTGTGGTCATATGCCATTCTGTGAAGACGACTGATGAAGCACAGATTGAGGTCCTAACCTGTGAGCTTGCAGACAAATTGTCTGCAGTGGCTTTTTTTTTCCCTGCTGGCTGTTGGCAAAAAGACAGACATACAGAGGCTACACAAGATTCAAACAGTTCTGCAGGGTTGAGGACTTGTTAAAGGGACAATGTTACACAATAACATTCATTGAATCCCTATAGTGTGGAAACAGACCCTTTGGCCCAACAAGTCCACATCGACCCTCCGAAGAGTAACCCACCCAGACCCATTCCCCCCTACCATATTATCCTATATTGACCCCTGACTAATGCATCTAACCTACACATCCCTGAACACTGTGGGCAATTTAGCATGGCCAATTCACCTGACCTGCCCATCTTTGAGTTGTGGAAGGAAACTGGAGCACCCGGAGGAAACCCACGCAGACACGGGGAGAATGTGCAAACCCCACACAGTCACCCGAGGGTGGAATCAAAAAGTTAACAATGTTAACAAATAGTTTCAAAAGTGATATTTATCATTCACTTTTGAGGACTCTTCGAATGTGGTATCGCCTCAGGGTTGAGAATCAGCAAGCAACAAATTGAATAATTTTTGTGACTTTAGCTAACACTCAGTGGGGTTCCAGTTGTACAAGATGTTTGTGTTACCTCCATAGTCACCAGGTCCAATGTCTTTTCAGCCAGGTTCCCACCCTGCATTTTAAATAAACCTGAGCTCATTTAAGTCTCTGTTGTCCATTTAAGTCTGTTGTCTAACTTGCATCAAAATCTCATTCACCCATCAGTTCCGATCTACACAGGCTCCTGATGTGTCAGTGGCTCAGTTTTAAAACTCTTATCCTTGGTTTTTAAAGGAGAAGTCTTCCCCCTTGCTTTCTTGGCAGCTTTCTGTGGCCTACTGAGATCTCTGCACAGCGCCAATTCAGTTTCACGCTTAACTGTGAGGTTAGGCCTTGGAGTATAGTCAATGACTTATGATGGGACATAGTGTTGGATATGATTGATAATAATTAATTTATGACTGCCAGCCCCTAGGAAAGAGACTAGTGTAAATATTACCTTTCTGAGTATTTAATGTTGGACAGAGGTACTTAGTCTTTGGTCAAAGACTTATCATTCCTGAAGGAAAATTGTTGTAGTGGACAACGAAGAAGGTTATCTCAGAGTATAACGAGACCTTGATCAGATGGACAGTTGGGTCAAGGTGTGGCAGATGGAGTTTGATTTAGATAGATGTAAGGTGCTGCATTTTGGTAGGGCAAATCAGGGCAAGACTCATACAGTTAATGGTAAGGTCCTGGGGAGAGTTGCCTAACCGAGACCTTGGAGTACAGGTTCATAGCTCCTTGAGGGTGCAGTCACAGGTAGACAGGATAAGAAAAAAGTGTTTGGTACGCTTGTCTTTATTGGTAGGTGCATTGAGTATAGGAGTTGGGAGGTCATGTTGTGGCTGTAATTGAAATTGTTTTGGCTACTTTTGGAATACTGCCTTCAATTCTGGTATTCCTGCTGGAGGAAAGATGTTGTTAAACTTTAGGGTTCTGATTTACAAAGAGTTTGCCAGGGTTGGAGGATTTAAGCTATAGGGAGAGGCTCAATAGGCTGGGGCTATTTTCCACAGGGGTTGGAGCTTGAGAGGTGACCTCATAGAAGTTTATAAAATCATGAGGGGCATGGATATGGTGTGAACAGTCAAGGTCTTTTTCTAGGGGCAGCTTTTTCACATGGTGCATGTATGGAATGAGCTGCCAGAGGAGGTGGTGGAGGTTGGTACAATAACAACATTTAAAAGCCATCTGAATGGATATATGAACAGGATATATGAACAGGGATATGGACTAAATGCTGACAAATGGGTCTACATTAATTCAGGATATCTGGTCGACATGAACGCGTTGGACCGAAGGGTCTGTTGTTTTGATGTACATTGCTGTGACTCCAAGACTCTATGAAAGACTTAATAATGATTGAGTTTTGTTGTTCAGAATTTTCAAAAGCCACAAGTGTCCATTGTAAAATATTTCTATGAGTTGGTTACATCTTTACATGAGTAAATAAATATTATCGCTGTCAGATGTATTATGTCATGTAGGTGGCCATGAATGATAGTGACTAGTTTTGAAATGATTACTCCTCTGGTACTAATCACTGACCTGACTCCGCTATCCCTGCATCCTTACCGCAATGGCCATTCCTCAATAATGTGTGTTCTATATTGGGCATCATGTATTAGTTGCACATTTTACAGCTTAAGCAACCAGTGGACAGGAATTGAGAGCAGGAACCCATCTCAAGGCAGGCGGTATGTAGCAATCTCAGTTGCTGAGTGCATAATTACAAAATCAGAGATGTGAGTTGGCACTTTGCCAGTCTGCTACATTCAGTGACATTGAAGGAGCTATGGTTTTCCAAGAGGCACGAGTGAGAATTATACAACATAAGGCAGTGCCTCACTCTCTCTGAATAGCTCTACCCTTTAACACGCTATGCTTCTCCGTTGACCACCAGGCCTTAGTCCTAACCTTAGGGATATTTTCCCCTTAATTTTCCATGTCCCTGGCCAGGTACAGTTTTTGTTTTGGCTATTACTGATTGCCTTGAACTGAGTGGTATCCTCGACAATTTCAGGTCAGAGTTAGAGGTACATCAGACCAGGTAAGGATGGCAGATTTCTCTCTCTAAAGGGTATAAGTGAACAGGGTGAGGCTTTTTTAATTATATGTGGACTGGGTTTTCAATTCCAGATTTTATTGAATTCAAATTCCATGAGTTGCCCTGGTGGTTTTCAAAGCCATGTCTAGAAACTTGTAGCCCAGTTCTCTGCATTACTGTTCAAAGATGTTACCACTACTGCACTGTCTTCCTCCTTGAAAGCCTTTGTAAAGCCTTCCTCTTTGACTAAGCTATTGGTAACCTGGTCTAAAATCTTCTCAGGAGCTCATTATCCAATCTCCTTTCAGTAAATGTGCCAGTGAAGGGTCTTTTTATGTTTAAGCATGCAATTTCAATGCTGATTTGTTGTTATAGAGTCATAGAGATGTACAGCATGGAAACAGACCCTTCGGTCCAACCCGTCCATGCTGACCAGATATCCTAACCCAATCTGGTCCCACCTGCCAGCACCTGGCCCATATCCCTCCAAACCCTTCCTATTCATATACCCATCCAAATGCCTCTTAAATGTTGCAATTGTACCAGCCTCCACCACATCCTCTGGCAGCTCATTCCATACACGTACCACCCTCTGCGTGTAAAAGTTGCCCCTTAGGTCTCTTTCTTTCCCCTCTCACCCTAAACCTATGCCCTCTAGTTCTGGACTCCCCGATCCCAGAGAAAAGGCTTTACCTATTTATCCTATCCATGCCGCTCATAATTTTGTAAACCTCTATAAGGTCACCCCTCAGCCTCCGACGCTCCAGGGAAAACAGCCCCAGCCTGTTCAGCCTCGCCCTGTAGCTCAGATCCTCCAACCCTGGCAACATTCTTGT